>NW_007259917.1:513314-666930 GCF_000164805.1 Carlito syrichta
GCCAATATTATAGGTATAACTGATATCCTATGTCAGAGGCGATCTTCCAGATGGGCCTTTACAGGCCTCAGTCATGTAGCTATAGATGTTGGCTCCCAACAGTGGAGGCCGAGGAGGAGAGATGGGGACTCAGGCTGAGTCATCTTTCCCTCAGCGGAGAGTGGGGATGACTTTATGCGGAGCTAGCACCTCCCTTGCAGACTTGTTCTTACAGGGGGAGGTTGGGTCTTCACATGGCCCGATTTATCTGCAGCAGAGGTTTGTGGGGTGCTTACAATGAGCTCAGATTCTAATGACCTGAGCTGGGTACTGGCCCCACTCTTATCTCACCATCGAGTCATCCCTGCCTTCTCCATTAACCTTCAAAAGGCTGCGTTCCTTCATGGGACCCAAGGTCAACTCCAGATGTGGGCAGATGAGGGACACAGCAACAATATAATTGGGGAGCTCTGGAATGGGCTATGGTCCCATCTGTGCATTTACGGCACCCTCCTTCTCCTGCTGGCCTGGACTTCTCACTGGATTAGCCTCACAAGAGGATACATAGAGGTGAGGGCATTCCCTCCAGATAGCCTTCCTGAGAGTCCTTGAACTCACCAGTGGCTTTTCTTATGTCCAGGTCTTTCCTGTGACCAGGGATTTTTACCAATCTTTGGTTCTGAGTGTTCAGTCTACACAGGAGGGAGGCACAGTGATGCCAAATAAAGGAAGTAGAATTTTTAAACAGGCATCTCAACTCTGGTACAAGTCCCAGCAGAAATGTTTATGATCTTGAGCAAATACCTTCACCTCCTTGGTACTTATTTCACTGGCCTGACTCACTGGGTCATTTCAAATGAGATAATGCATATGAATGCACATTATGAACAGTAATGCATTGTACATGTTCATTAACAATTTATTGAGCCCATTTACTAAGTACTTCTTCTGTGTCAGGCCCTGAACTAGGCACTGGACGGAGTCACTTAAGATACAGTCCATACTCAAAGCATTTCCAGGGCACAACTTCCATCAATATGATTAATACTAAACTAACATTTGAAGGTAAGCAGGCCAAAAATTGTGAAAGAGTGTTTCGTCTTATAAGCACCCCAGACATTTGAGTTCCTTATAGATCCAAGAGGTTAAGCCTTTATCGGATCTGGAGTTGGCAAATACTTTTTCCCAATCTGTAGGCTGTCTCCTTGCTCTCTTGTTGGTTTCTTTGGCTTTGCAGAAGCTTGTCAGTTTAATGAGGTCCCACTTGTCTATCTTATCTCTTATGGCCTGTGAGTTTCGGGTTTTGTTCAGAATTTGGATGCCAGTTCCAATTTCCATGAGGGTATGCCCTTCATTTTCTAAGGTTCTTATGGTTTGAGGTTTTGCATTTAGGTCTCTGATCCATTTGGAGTTAATTTTTGTGTATGGGGATAGATAAGGGTCCTGTTTCAATCTTCTGCATGTGGTCAGCCAGTTTTCCCAGCACCATTTACTGAATAGGCTCTCCTCTCTCCAGTGGTAGGTGGTGGAGGCTTTGTCGAAGATGAGTTGGTTAAGAAATTGAGGTTTCACTTCTGGAATCTCAATTCTATTCCATTGATCTATATGCCTGTTCCTATACCAGTACCAAGCTGTTTTGATGATTGTAGCTTTATAGTAAAGTTTGAAGTCTGGTAATGTGATACCACCTGCTTTGTTTTTTTTTTTTTGCTGAGGATTGATCTGGCTATTCTTGGTTGTTTGTGTTTCCATATGAATTCCTGTGTTGTTTTTTCTAGGTCTGAGAAGAGTGTTGCTGGTAATTTGATGGGTATTGCATTGAATCTGTAGATTGCCTTGGGTAAGGCGGTCATCTTCACAATGTTGATTCTTCCAACCCATGAGCATGGGATATTTTTCCACTTGTTTGTGTCATCTTTGATTTCTTTGAGCAGAGTTTGTAGTTTTCATTGTAAAGGTTTTTCACATCTCTGGTTAGGAAGATGCCAAGGTATTTCATTTTTCTGTGGCTATTGTGAATGGAATTGTACTTTTTATTTGGGTTTCTGTTTGTTTATTATTGGTGTGAGGAAATGCGATTGTCTTTTGCACATTTATTTTATATCCTGAGACTTTACCAAAGGTCTTTATCAGAGGTTTTTGACAGATTCTCTTGGGTTTTCAAGGTACACAATCATGTCATCTGCAAAGAGAGATAACTTGACTTCCTCTTTTCCTATTTGGATACCCCTGATGGCCTTCTCTTCTCTGATTCCTCTAGCCAGGACTTCCAATACTATATTGAACAGGAGGGGTGAGAGTGGGCATCCTTGTCTGGTTCCAGTTTTCAGGGGAAATGGTTCCAAATTTTGTCCATTTAGGAGTATGCTGGCAGTGGGTTTCTCATAGATGGCTTTTACTATTTTGAGGTATGTTCCCCGTATGCCTAGATGTTTTTATTAAGAAAGGATGCTGGTTTTTATCAAAAGCTTTATATACCATATAATCATGTGGTTTTTGTTTTGACATCTGTTGATGTATTTAATTACATTTATGGTTTTACGAATGTTGAACCAGCCTTGCATCCCAGGGATGAAGCCTACCCCATTATAAAATGGGCAAAAGATATGAACAGACACTTCATAAAGGAAGATGTCTGAGCAGCCAACAGACACATGAAGAAATGTTCAACCTCACTAATCATCAGGGAGATACAAATCAAAACCACACTGAAATACCACCTAACCCCAGTCAGAATGGCAATCATCAATAACTCAAAAAATAACAGTTGCTGGTGAGGGTGTGGCAAAAAGGGAACACTTCTACACAGTTGGTGGGAGTGTAAACTAGTGCAACCTCTGTGGAAAGCAGTGTGGTGATTCCTAAAAGCTCTAAATATCGACCTCCCATATGACCCTGCAATCCCCCCTACTGGGAATATACCCTGAAGAACTCAAATCACTCTATCAAGAAGATACCTGCACACGAATGTTTATCGCAGCATTGTTCGCAATAGCAAGAACCTGGAACCAGCCATGCTGTCCATCAAAAGAGGACTGGATTAAAAAAATGTGGTACATATACACGATGGAATACTATGCAGCCATAAAAAAGAACAAAATCATGAATTTTGCAGCAACCTGGATGGAACTAGAGTCTATAATTCTGAGTGACCTCTCACAGAAACAAAGATCTGAATATCACATGTTCTCACTCATATAGTGGACCTTGATCATCCAACATATTACCATAAGAAAATGACTGATAGTGGTGGGAAACTATTGGGGGGGGAGTGGAAGGGAGATGGGATTAATGGTAGTAAACATCTGTCTGGGGATGAAGAGACACCTCTTATCAACAAGGGTGCCTGAATGAAGCATTTTTGTATACCTAACCCTTAACTGTACCCCACAATATCATAATAAAAAATTGATATATATTTAAAAAAACCTAAAAAAGAAAAAACATAAGCACCCTAGAAGCCAGGGTGTGAGGCCAGCCTCTTTTTGTTAGTGGCCTGGAGAAATCCTCACATAGACCTATGTTTCTTGGGATAGGTTCTGAGATAGGAAGTGGGTGCTCTTCAGTTAGGGCGTTTCTATGTCTGTGCTCTCACTCTTGATTTCATTTTCTTGAGATGGTCCTGCTTGAAATCTCCTAATTTTGGACTTCTACTGGGTTCTTATAACTTGATTCCTGGATATAGGACAAGCTCATAGTCCCTTGTCTAAAATCCTTGTGACTTGATGTGTTTCAGAAACCATCTTTGGATTTGAGAAAAGTAATCTGGTCCACATATTTTACATTAAATAACACTTCGCAGATTCTGGGCAACACTCAATCAAACGTGGAAACATTTCTGCAGCAAAACATAAAACTCCACTAAATTGAGTCAGCAAAGACTACACTCATGTCTCCAAGTGGGTTATGGTAAATCTTGATTTTTAGAGTGTTTTGTGTTTTGAAATTATGCATAAGAGATTGTGGGTCTGTAATAGCTTAGTCTTTGGACTCAGTAAATGTGTTTCTACTTGCTTTCAGGTCCAGAATATCTTACTATGTTTGTACCTTAAAAATTTAATGGATCCCTAGCTTGGTCCTACAGAGGATATTGGCCACATTTTGGGCAACCTGTCTTGACTTACAGCTGAAGGTAAGAATCTTGCACTTCCTCTACCGCCACAATTCCAGTCAGATAGGGCCAAGCACTTAAGTATACTAGAAAAAAACAAAGAACAAAAAAGAAGAAATTTAGAAATTTTGCATGGCAAAATCACTAAATCATCTTCTTCCCCATGCTTTGGGATTGACATAAGTAGGTCCCAGTCACAAGATCTGTTCTTGACTTCAAAGGGTATTTGCTCACTTGTCATTCACTCCTTCAACCACTTATTTACTTATTAAACTGCTCATTCATTTTTAAACATTTTCCCTTCATTAATTCATGTAATCATTCAATAAAATATATATTTGTTTTTCTTTCTTTCTTCTTTTCTTTTTTTTACATGGGGTCTCACTATGCTGTGCAAGCTGGTCTCAAACTCCTAGGTTCAAGTAGAACAAAGGATAGTAGAGGTTGAGAAGGGTAGAAAGAAGTGAGGGGTAGGAAGAGATTGGTTAAAGAATACAAAATTACAACTAGATAAGAGGAGTGAGTTGTTCTATAGCACTGTAGGATGACTATTGCGAACAATAATGTTATATAGCTTCAAATAACTAGAAGGAAGATATTAAATGCTTGCAACACAAGAAATGATAAATGTTTGAGATAATAGTTATGCAGATACCAAAATCTGATATAAGACATATATGTCTTGAAAATTCACTGTATACCTAAGAATCACATAAAATTATTTGTCAATTAAAAAATAAAAGCAAGTTCCTTAAGATTAGGAACTTGTCTTATATTTCTGAATTATCTTTGCTGTTATAGCATTAAGTCAATAAGTGTTAAGTGCCTAGTGACTTTGAACCAATACGGAATTTGTATGGTATATTTTTGAGATAAGTTCTTTGGATAATTATTAAAAAAAATATTAAAATGAAAATTTAGCCGGGCTCAGTGGCTCAGTCTGTAATCCTGTGCCGTGGGAGGCTGAGGTGAGTGGATTGCCTGAGCCCGTGGATTCAAGACTCGACTGGGCAACTTAACGAGACCTCATCTCTACAATAAATCAAAAATTAGTTGGGCATGGTAGCATGTGCCTGTAGTTCCAGCTACTTGGAAGGCTGAGGCAGAAGGATCACCGGAGTCCAGCAGGTCGAGGCTGCAGTGGCCAGGAGCGGTCACTGCACTCCAGTCTGGGCGACAGAGTGAGACTCCAACTCAAAAAAAAAAAGAAAAGAAAATTTATGCTCACCCCATATAAAAGACTTAAAAATAATTTTGATAATGTTTTATTCTAATATGTTTTAATAAATAAACATATATTCATTTAAAAAAATAACAAATAAATATCTCAATAAAATATGTGTTTAGCAATCAATCTGTGCCAGATCCAAGGCTAGAACCCAGGAAAAGAAAGACAAATGAGACACATCCTTGTTCTCTGGGGCTCTCAATCAAGTGGGGGAAGCAAACAGGAAACCAACTTTGGTGTATTTCAAAACAGCATAAAATCGGGGAGGGGTTCCAAGCAAGGGATGTTGGTGTGTCACATGAAGAAGTGGCTGTGGAAGGTTTTGTGGAAGGGTATCCTTGCCTGGCTCTGAAGAACAACTGGATTTAGATAGGCATGAAAGTTAAAACAATGGGGTAGATGGGTGTTCCAGATTGGGAGCAGTACACAGATGTGGAGCATTTAAAGTTGTGGCACATTTGTGACATATTTGAGAGCAAGCTATAGGGGGTAAATTAGGGACATTTAATATCTCATATGTATGTCTATGAGAAAGACATTTGTCCAACAATTAGGGTGCAGGACATCCCTGCAGCTCCTTCCAGGAAAGGTCTTTAGAGAATGCTGTGACCTATTCACAAATGATATCTCTTAAAGTCAAAGAATGCCTCAAATAGTTATCCATATGTTCTTGCCCTGGCATCAAGCAGGTATTTAACCTCCTAACAAAAATTTCAAAGATAGGAGGTGGTAGAGGGAGGATAGACTGGGACCGTCCTAGCTTCCTAGGACAGTTGTCAAATCAACCTTATGATTTGGGAGACCAGAATGAAGTGGACTGCTTATTGTTTTGCATTCTAATTCTAACTCTACTACCTTCAGCTTTCAGTTGACCACCAGATGGGTTGTCAGGGCACACAGGTGAAATTACAAGTAAATATCCAGGTAAATAGAATGTGCTCTGGGATTATTATAGATATTAAACCCACAAGAGCAGGCAATTTTACCTGTTTTGCTCACTGCTAATGCCCCAGGATATACAATTAATTGGCACCTAGTAGGACCAACAGATAGATATCTGTGGAATGAATGAAGGACTCCTCACCTTTCCATGGCTGCTGCATCCATTCCATGGTGACTTCTTACCTGTTTACACTTGCCATCCCAAGTTCAATTTCATGTGTGTTCTTTTGATTTTGAGGTGTGAGCTACCCCTATACCCCAAGACAAGCATATGCTACAGAAGAAGATTCATGATGTGTTTACTGACCAGGCTCAACCCAAAAGCTGCGAAGGACCTGCTATTGGTTTAGAAAAGTTTAACTGTGACTGCCTCAAAGAGCTAAATTAGGTAAAGTAAAACAACAATTATTAAAGGGAAAAAATTGTGAGCAATCTAAGGATGAAAACTCAAATTCCTCTTTTTTTTTTTTTTTTTTTTGAGTTGGAGTCTCACTCTGTCACCCAGACTGGAGTGCAGTGGCCACTCCCGGCCACCACAGCTTCGACCGGCTGGGCTCTGGTGATCCTTCCGCCTCAGCCTTCCAAGTAGCTGGAACTACAGGCACGTGCTACCATGCCCGGCTAATTTTTTTGATTTATTGTAGAGATGTGTTCTTGCCAAGTTGCCGAGGCGGGTCTCGAACCCGTGGGCTCAGGCAATCCACTCACCTCAGCTTCCCAAAGCATGGGATTACAGGTTGAGCTACCGAGCCCAGCTTCAAATTTCTCTTTTTATCTCTGGTACTTGATTCTGAGACTGAGAGGCATAGAGTAAGAACCCAATGAATACTCAACAGAAGAACAAACCAAGAAATGAATAAATAAGTGAATACATTATGTATTAATTAATAAAAGGCAAAGAGAAGAAAATTGTCATTGAGTGCCTACCCTGTGTCAAATTCTGTGCTGATTTGCTTCATCAATAAGAGTATCTGATCTCAAACCAGGTGAAGTGGGGACCAAAGTGAGGCCCAAACTTTACCTGTACAATGACCATTTGTTTATCTAACCCTGAATTGTACCCCACGTCTTTAAAATAAAAATTAAAAAAGGAAATCTCCCCCCGAATTCTGTGCTGATATTTAAATCTGTATATCAATAAAAATTTCCCCATTTCAGCCAATGTTTTTCTCTTCATTGACATATTAAATTTTTTGTTTTTTCAGACATTTATTGAATTTCCTAAATTTAAAATGAGTATGTTTTTTTCTTTGCTAATGTCTTTGAGGGACACATGGAAATAAAAAAGTCCTGGATGAAGATTTTAAAACGATACATGTGATTCAGAACATGTCACTGTGAAATGACTTAGAAATAAATTTTTGGTTCAAAGTTTACAAAATAGAACCCGATTCTTTATTTATAGCTAATGTCAACAGCAGCATGGCACCTTCATGGTATGAAAATTGCTGGTTGGTTGATCTCAAACCAGGCAAAGTGGGGACCAAAGGAGGCCCAAACTTTATCTGTATGATGTCCACTTATATACCTAATCCTGAATTGTACCCCATATCTTTAAAATACAATATATATTTTTTAAAAAAGAAGATCACTGTTTGGAAGGAAATGAAGAGGGGGCTCACACATTCCTGTTTGTTAAACTCTCTGACACCTGCTCCTATCTCTGCCCATGCTCTTCGGGCTTTGGGAAATTAGCATTAACAGTGTCTCGATTTATAATTACCATGCCCCACCTCTTCCTCTTCCAGTGCCTCCCAGCACCATCTGCTTCCATGCACTTTTGGAAAGTCTTGTGATGAAGGAGCGAGTGCTATGATTGTCTAAGGAGAGGTAACATGCCAACAAATAAACATTTCAGTTAACATTTATATAGTGTGTTTTTACTATTGTTTATACCAATCACTGACCAATCTATTAAAAATGAAGTTGGGGTTGTAATTCTGAAAAGGCATTCCAAAATTGCATTTTGGTTCCTGTATACATAAAAGAGCTATTAAACACAGTCATCCTTTTACAGATTAGTGTCCTAATGTCAAGAAGGAATGGAAGCTGGCCATGATCTTGGGGCAAGGGACGTGCCAGTTTGTGCAGATTTGGTGGATGCCCCAGCTGTTACAGCCCAGAGAAGGGTGAAATGAAGAAAGTGTCCTAAGAGAAAAGGGAGGAGTATGAGAAAGGCTGCAGGAGACCACTGCCTTAAAGAAAACCCAGCTTATTTCATTTAGAAGCAAACTTTACTTCGAAGACTACTTGTAAATCCTCTCTTCTCACCACTCACGTAAAGGTTATTTGGCTCCTGCATGCATACTCAACTCTGTCACAGGTCAGGGGATTTGAGAAACTAATCAACACGGGTCTTGGCATCAGTAAGACCATTGGAAGTTTCCTTTGAGCAACTAACTACAAATGCCCCATCAGCTGGAGTCTGGGTTTGTTAGATGGGCACTGGCCTTGAGTACTGCCCACTTATCCAATGAATATTTATTTAGTATCCGCTATTGTGCAAACCACTATGCTAGGTCCTGGGGACTCAGTGCAGAAACATTCAGATGTCCCCATTACAGATTCTACACAGAGAAGCAGCGTCAAGAGAGAATGACACAGTGACTACTCAGTTGAAGTTGTGCTGAGTGCAGCAAAGCAGGAGTCCAGCAATGGGTGGGTGTGTGGAATAAGAAGTCAAGAAAGGGTTCCCTGAGGAAACTGCATCTCATTTCAAATCTCGGTGACAGGTGAGCACTTGCCAGGTGAGGATGAAGAGGATTGGTGCTCCAAAAAGAGAAAATGGCATGCACAGGAAAGATCTGAGGGGGAGGCAAAGTAACTAAGGGTAAGAGCAGTGTACCAGGAGGCTGGATGCTTAGCCCTTTCCTCTCAGGTTTGTGCCTCACAGGAAAACATACACTCAAATGTTCATAACAGCAATGTCTATAAGATCTCCAAACTGGAAACTACCCAAATGCCTACCCATAAAAGAAGGGATAAATGCATTATGGTTTCATGGCATTATGGAAAACTATTGAGCCATGAGCATGAATGGATTGCAACTGTGCAGAACAGTATGGCGGGGGTCTTACAAATATAAAACTCTAGACCTTCCATATGACGCAACAATTTCCCTATTGGGAATATAACCAATGGGAACTAAAATCATTTCACAAAAAGATACCTGCACACGTATGTTTGTTGAAGCTCTGTTCATAATAGCAAAAACATGGAACCAACCATGTTGCCCATTGAAACTGGACTGGATTAAAACATGTGGTACATATACACAATGGAATACTATGCAGCCATAAAGAAGGACAAATATATGGACTTTGCAGCAGCTTGAATGGATTTGGAGTCAACCATACTCAGTGATCTATCACAGAAACAAAGAATAGAGTACCTTATGTTTTCACTCATAAGTGGACCTTGAACAATTATAATACTATAAGAAAGGGATTGACAGTAGTGGGAAACCATCAGGCGAGGGGGTGGGATTGGAAGTTGAGGGAAACTGCTAGGGGAGGGAGGCATACCTTATCAACAAGTGTACCTGCATAATCAACGTTTGTATACCTAACCCTGAAATTGTGCCCCACATCTTTATGATAAATGATAATAATAATAATCTCTATACAGGGAGAAAAACCAGAGTGGGTCCACTGTGTGACTGAGTCTACAGAAGGTGTAAAAATAGGGTAGTGGCTTCCCTTTGGAGGGTTAATGACTAAAAGGCTATTATGAGGAGGTGTCTAGGATGCTGCCAGTATCCTGTTTCATGAACCTGGGTGCTGGCTACATAAGTGTGTTCAATTTGGGAACATTCATAAACTACATACTTATGATTTGTGTCCTTTAATTTATATAGCACATATTTCAATTAAAAGTTTTTAAATCAAGAACTGCCGGGCAACTTGGTGAGCCCTCACCTCTACAATAAATCAAAAAATTAGCCGGGTGTGGTAGCGTGTGCCTGTGGTTCCAGCTACTTGGAAGGTTGAGGCAGAAGGATCGCCGGAACCCAGCGGTTTGAGACTGCGGTGGCTGGGAGCTTCCACTGCACTCCAGTCTGGGTGATAGAGTGAGACTCCAACTCAAAAAAAAAAAAAAATAGTTTTTAAAATAAGGTTTGACAGGCAGGAACCAGGTCTGGTCTAGGGTTTAAGGTTCATTTTGCTTTTGCTTCAATCCAGGAACCTGGGGTCTTGCTGTTCTGATTGTTGATTCCACCTTCTGTTACCGCCCGATTATCTGCCTCAGGCGCCTCCCTGCAAGCTGTCCGCAGCCCCACTACTGTGTTTGATGTTTTCTCCTGCCCAGTTGCCTGCTGTCCAGATCCCATGCTCTGATGGCAGCCGGCAGTTTCTCTGAGTATCTGCCCCTTGATCCATCTTCTTGTCTCATTCTGCTTCCTGTCAGCACTAGGCACTACACTCTTCTCCTGCATCTAAGTGACAATGTCAGTGGCACACGAGGGAGAAATATCTGTTGCTTCTATTTCATTGGTCTAACCCCCTAGGATGTCAGAGACTCTCTCACTTATGGTCTTACTCAGAATGTGTTTAAAGATTATTTTTTAAAATTGGGTTAATATTTACCTCTCTCTTCGTTAGAATCATTGATTAAGCCTTCTTATTTATTAAACGACGAGAGAATAATCCCATATTGTTTAAGATACATTTCATTGGTTTTTGCTACTTGGAGCTACAGGCATTCTAAGATGTGTATTATAATTATGGATGGAAATAGCAACTACTTCCTCTTAGATCCTTTACCTCCTGTGCAAGGGGTGGTAGAGAGTCTCCCTAGTGTGTGTGTGTGTGTGTGTGTGTGTGTGTGTGTGTGTGTGTGTGTGTGTGTGTGTGTGGTGGGGCGAATGGGGCAGGAAAGCAGCAGGCATGAGATCTAACACTTGGTGTAGCACAGTGTCAGACCTCTTCATATTAAAACAAATAAATAACCAAGCAACTGGGTGAATGAGGAAGATAAACAGTTACTTGGGTGATGGCGGGCAGTTTATCTAAACTCTCAGGGCTTCATTTTCCCTAAATGTGAACTTGGAGGTCACATTCATTTAGTATTTCCCACGTTTCAATCATTTGCTCCCACTTCTTGATTTTTGCCATATATTCATGCCACTTGAACTGCCCGAAGTATTTCGTATTTAAACTGATTTCCCTTTTCAAGCAAATTTATTTCATAAAAAAGCATTGCATCATTATATGAAAAATCAGAGTCACTTACAACATAAAGGAGACAACTGTTAAAACAAACGCAATGTAAACAAGACAATGTTATTCAATTCTGGCTTGATTCTGTTATATGTAAGGCATAGGATGGTCAGCAAGCACTAGAGACTTTCTCCTTGAGGGGATCTGAAGTTTCAAAAAAGACGAAAAAGGGACTCACTTCCTCATTGCGCAATCCAGTGTGATTCCATGCCTGGCCTGCACCCCATCTGAGCTCACCCTGCAAAGTCTACCCTGGGAAGAATTGGTCCTGTGATTCCTTAGGACCTGGTTGTAGAGAGGAAGGAAAGTGGGCAAATGGTGAAGAGGAGGACATGTAGAAGTCACTCCCTTTGACAAAGGGAAAAATGTGAGACACACACCTTGCTTTGCTCCTGTCCTCGCTTCACCACTTCCCTTCTCCACTCATTGCTTGGATGGGAGCAGAATGAAGAGATAAAGGGTCTGATGGCTGGGGAGCCTCACCAGGACACCTGCCAGCCTTGTCTGCCTTGGGAGCAATCCGGGCCCCTCCCTCATTCTTTGTACCTGTCCCCAGCAAGACGGGAAATAGCCCAGAGGTCCTCACAGCGTCCAGGCAGCCTCCTGCAGACTCATCCTATTCCCAAATCAAAACCAGACCCCTCAGCTCTGAGTATTTTGCATTTTGGTTGGATGGTGGGATCTTTTCAGGGCGCTGTTCCCAATCTGTATGGAAGTGAGTTGTGAATGATGAATGCCATAGATCATCTTGTTTGTGAATGGCACCTTAATATGCTGAAAGTAATATGAAGCCATATATCTTTCCAGATGAATATATCCAGGTCCTGAAACAGCTTAATAGACTCCCCTACCCCCTCCAGTTATTGCTAGAGGCTCATCAAATGGAGTTCACCAAACGACATTATGGCTTTTGACCAAAACTAAAATTTCCTGTATCTGATTTCTTGTAATTTCAAAGTTATTTCCCTTTTGTCCTGTAACTTGCAAACCCAAACCCCCAAAGTGAAAGAGGCCCTATACCTTGGCTTCTTCCATAGTCCTATAATAAATAATTAGTATTTTACTGTTTTATGAGATTACTTTGCCCTCAGCAAGGATTGCAAGACACTGCACATTCCAAGGACCTCTGTGGATGCTCCTTTAGTTCCCAAGAAAGCCAACATTGTCAGTCATTTTAACTTTTAATTAAGACATTTAGAGAGAATGAAAACTTGTAAAAGATTCTGCATAGTTTAAGACTAATATTTTCTGACATGAGGACTTACTTTTAATCTCCGTATTAACTCTGGTACATCTGAGTGCATGCTTCTTAAACCCATAACACTCTTGTTGCCTATTCAATCTATGGGTGCCTTCCAATTACTTAAATCATCTTAGAAAATCATGTCTGTTTTATTCTTAAAAAGTTTTTTCTTGCTTCTGTTCTCCTTAAAGTTCTAGGATATAACAGAATGTTCCTTTCCTCTTGTTCCAGCCATTGTCTAAATGCGTGTTTTCAAGATGTCTTATGCAGAAGACTAGTCCCAGGACATGTCAAGATAAAAATACTTTAGGACATGTCACATACCATATCCTGCTCTTGGAGATTTCCAGACTCTTTAAGGGTCTAAGAATCCTGGGAGGTGAAATAAACTGTTTGACATTGTGTAACTATATTTTGTCAAACTCACATTACTACAAGGAGTGATATGTTTGGCACAGGCGTTCAATAGTTATTTCTAGAATTAAATGTAAGTAGAGGACTTGTGTTTAAAGGGAGTGTAGATTTTTTTAATGTTTAATTATAAAGATGTGGGGTACAATTCAGGGTAAGGTATACAAATATTGATTATGCAGGTACCCTTGTGGGAGTGTAGATTTAAAACACAGCCTCAAACTCTTTGACATTCTTCCCTTCAAGAATTGGGAGTCTATGTGCCCTCCTCTTGAGACTGGGAAGGTTTGTGACCAATACTTCCAGCAGAAGTATATTTGTGTTTGGATACACATACCTGTGTAGCTTCTATAATATTGCTTTTGGAGTGCTAAGCCACTATATAAAATGTTTAACTATCCTGAAATGATGAGGTTACATGTAGGTGTATTGGTCAATAACTAAGTCCAACTGTCCTGCCATTCCTTCCATGGTGCCAGCATGTAAGTGAAATAACCTTGGGTCTACCAGATACATTATATTCTAGATGAATACCACCAAGATACCCCCATGGCTGCCATGAAGAGTAGAAGGATCATTCAGCTGAGCACTTGAATTTCTGACCCACAGAAAATTTTTTAAAATGACGTTGTTGTTTAAAGCTCTAAGTCTAGGATTCGTTTGTTACATAGTAATAGGTGAATGGGACAGGGATGATTAAATTCTTAGGTGTGGAAGAGAAATGAGTGTCTTCTCTGAGACATTCCAAAGTTAGAAGTTCCAGAGCCCATTAGGGAATGCTTAGAGTCCAGGCATACCAACAGATCAGCACTTCAGTTAGGTTTGATAAATTGGTTTAGCATTAAGCACAAGTATGATCAGAGGGAGAACAAGTTGGAAACAACATTTCTGGAGTGTCATACCTTACCTTTCCTGCCTTATAAATGGATATGTTAGGCTGAGACAGAGCAATAGCCTTTGCTGCATGGAACTAAATCTTCTGATGTAGACATTAAGGAGTCAACCACACTTTCCTACTACAAGGGTCTTGGACTCTGTCAAAGATATAATCATGGGTTGGGTGGTACATGGGGAGGATTCTGATGTCTGTCTTTATGCCCATGGGGAGAAAAGAAGTGATAGTAATAGGAAATGAATGTCTGGAAGAGTCAAATGAGCTATGATTTGATAGATCATAAAACCCAAATTCTTTGATTCATGACCTTTATGATTCTGCCCTCAGCCTATGCAGGGCCACCTAATGGTACTCAAATGGCTCATCAGTTCCTTCCTTTTTGTCTCTCAGTTTTTCTATCTAGGTTCTTCCCTTTGTTCATGTTGCAATGTATTAACATATTCATCAGGAATGAACTCCTCCCTTGATGTGCTCTGAAACCTTCCTATTAATTACACTTCCAGACTACCCTCTAAAGTGAGCCTAGACACAGATCATTTGATGCTGGACTCTGATGTGGATTAAAAACTGGAAATGAGAGGAAAAAATGTGCTATTCTCACACAGACCCCACAGGCTTATATTAAAATGGCTGATGCTTATGTGCAAACACTCTCTTATCTAATTAGTCCTTAGAACTTGACACCACCACCTCCTAAATATATGATTAATCCAACACATCTTCTCAATCACTGCTCCAGTTCAGACACTCATCATTTCCGTCTTATATAACTTTTGCCTCTGACCCATCTTCTTTTCATCCAGTTTCTCCTGAACTGTTGCCTGAGGGATTTTTCTAACGCACAAATCTGACATAACGCTCTCCTGCACAAAGGATAAAGTCCAGATTCTATAGTATTACTATATCAGTCATGTCCAGTGAAAAATAAACTATTCTAAGTATTTAAATAAGTGGAACTTAATACTATAGAGGAAACTGGCTACATAGCTAATAGAAGAGCTAAGAAACCAGAGGATGATAAGGCAACGTGGACATTAGCAAGGAGGAGGTAAGAGTTGAGACCATCGAGGGAGGGCCTCTCTCAGGAGCTTCACCCTCTGAGGAGGTAATATGGCAGCTGCCAGAGAGGCCATGCAGGGCCGAGCAGGAGAGAGCAATACCCTGGTTTCTGTCCTGCCTTACCCTCCAGTCTTCTGCCGGTGCCTTCCATTGTTCAGACTTCCTGGGAAGACAATTGGCAAAGAATCTTACTCTGTAGTTCCCTGTGGAGTAGAGAAAGGGTGGAAATGAAACTCAAAACAGAGGCAAGTGACCAGCACAATGACAAGTTAGCACGCGGACTAACCCTACTGATGTCTGGTTCCCATGCTTCACCATTGCGCCAACATCATCTTTCCCCCAATGATCCTGAACTACTCAGAACCCCCCAAAGTATCACTCAGTTTCATAGCTGAGTTGGTGCATGCTCTTCCTTTCACATGTAATGCCTTCCGCTCAATAGGATTAGAGAACTTATCTTTCAAAACCCAGTTCCCTCTCTTCTAGCGTAAAGCTTTTCTTGGATCTCTTCAAAGTAGAGTGGATCACTTCTTCATGGGTTCTACCTCTGTATTCAGTTTCCTTATTATAATATTTGCCACACTGAATTATAAGTAAGGCAGACAACTCTTATTTTTCCTTGTTCAACTTTTCCTTCTCTTGTGATAAGTGAGTGCCTGTTTTTCCTTTAGGAACGTTTTCTCCTACTTTATGTGGTACCGGACAGGCTTTTAATCACATGGATTTATCTCCTTGTTTTTGAGATTGGCATACAACCCAGGTTTCACCATCAGAGTACTTCATCTGCCGTAATTGGGATGTTATAGGTACATGAATAAATGACCTATCAGAGTTTTTAAAGACTGGTATAAATATTAGAGGACGGAATCACCATATTTAACTATCAGTGTAATGCAAGCTAGAGCTTCTGGGAGCCATCTTTGCCACCTCTTGCAAAAGGCCTGCTTGGAAATCAAACCTGAATAGAGCAAACAATAGAGAAAAGAGATTTTAGACATTATTTGGGCCCATGGATTTAAGTGTGCCTGAAAGAGATTAATCCCTAAATTTCTCAGGTATATGAGTCAACAGATAACTCCTCCCACCCTTTTTAAAAATTAAACCTTTTCATGTGCACATAAGGCTTATTCTCTGTTATTGGAATCCATATATATATATATATATATATATACACACACACACATATATACACACACATACATAGGGTTTACATCGCTAATTGGGTTCTTATGGTCTTCTATCTTTACCAGCTTTTTGTTTATTTTTCTTGGACTGTGAGAAATATATTAAAGTTGTCTATTATTCATGTATTTCCATTTATTTCTCCTTGCTTCTCCGATAGTTTCTTTTTTATATAAGTTGTTGCTGTTTTATTGGATGCATAGATATTAATTATATTTTTATTGTGAATTATATCTTTAGGATTATTAAATATAATTTAAAATGCTTTCTGGCTTACATTCTGCCTTATTAAATATTAAATTCTCTATATTCACTTTCTTTATATTTTCACTTTCTTGGTGTGTCTTTGCCCATTATTTTATTTTTAACCTTTCAAAATCTCTTTGTTTTTAATGAGTCTCTTACACACAACATAGAGTTGAATTTTGCTGAAAATGTTTTTCTTTCAATAAATAAGCTATGTTTGCTCATAATTTTTCATTAGAATATTAAATGTTTTCTCAGTGTTGCCATATTGCATTGTTTTGTGTGTATATGTGTACGTTTTATATCATGTGGTCTGTTTATTTGATTTCTCTCCTTGATATTTCTCTTGCAATTTGAGAAGCCTAATTTTTTGTTGTTTTACTCATTACTTTTCAACAAATATCTTATAATTTTATACAATACCATTAATTTCCTTTGTATTATATGCTGTCTTTCTTACTATGAACAATATTAAAAACAAGACAGTAATAGCTTATGTCTTACTTCCTCTTTTTTACCACCCCAATATTCTTCTCTCTTTTTTGAGGTCTTTCTTTGTCACACAGGCTGGAGTACAATAGTGCAATCATAGCTTATTGCAGTCTTGAGCTTCTGGACTCAAATGCTTCTCCTACCTTAGGCTTACGAGTAGCTAGGACTACTGGCACCTCTCACCATGTTTGGCTAATTTTTAAAGTCTTTTGTAAAAACAGAGTTTCACTATGTTTCCCAGGCTGGTCTTGAACTCCTGGCCCCAAGCAATCCTCTTACCTTGGCCTTCCAAAAACTTGACATTACAGTCATAAGCCACCATGCCCAGCCACCCCAACAAACATTCTACTCCCAGTTATATCAATAAGATGTAACAATTTCATAAATTATATAACTTTTAACTTTATTATTCCATGGTTGTATATAGTCATGCTCATTACTAGTCCTTATGCTAATAATTTTTCCAGTCACTTTTTTGGTTTTCTGAAAATAATTTTTTTCCTGAATTATTACAGATAATAACTGCTCATGTGATTAATACTTGAAGATCAGTTTGCCTGGATATAAAATATTTCACTCACCTTTTATTTCCAGGGTATATTAACTATAATATTTTCATATCCTCTGTTTTAAAATGCTCCTGTTGAAAGACTTCTGCCAATCTGATTTTCTTTCCCTTATAAAGTGACTAATGTTCTACTTTGTTCCAGAACAGTCTTGTTTACTTCTTTTGTCCAAGAGTAATTACTGATAGCTTCCCATTTATTCTCATAAGTGTTCCAGCTTAGCTAATAAATTATATGGTTGCCCTGTTTATGTATGAGTTGGAGTTTTTGTCTGCCTCCCTGAAATTTTTTTCCTTATAATTTCAATAATTTTGGTGGAATATATTCTGGTATGAGCTATTCTGGATTAATTTGGGGGGGGGCACAAATGTAACCTTTCAATATATAAATTCAAAATGATTTTACTTCAGAAAACTTTTCCTAGATTTTAGTTTTAAGTATTTGTTCTGTTTCAATGTTTTGTATTTCTTCTTTGAGAATTACTATTATACATATGTTGAATCTTCTTTGCCATTAATTACCCTCAAATTTTTCCTTTAAAAATCTTTTCCATCATGTCTATTTTTTTTTTCTATTCTTTGATCGCAGTTTCTTTGGTGTCTGTTCCATTTTGTGCTCCTTCTGATCCCGTGTTTATTTTTGAAAAGTATTTTTTAAATTTGTAATCTTCAGATCTTTTTTATATATCCCTTCTGCTTAGCATATTTTAAAAAGTCTATGCATAAGAAGGCTTTGTTGGACAGAGGAAAGTAATATTTTCATTACTAATTTATTTTCTCCTCTTAAACAGCTTCTGTAATTCCCATAATTTCCTTTAGCTTAACCTACTATTAGATGACATTTTCACTGTGGTCATATTTTTTCCTGATCTGTTTTCATTTTCTCTAGGAATGGTATTCAGTTTATTAATATTCTCGTTAATTTTTAGAATATTTTTGTGTGATGCCTCATTAAGTCCTTTTCTATTGTTGATGTCTAAGTGAGGTGGAGTTTTCTGTGCCTTAGAAAGTTTTCTGCACAGGTGGTAAAGAGGGATCAGGATAGCTTTCCTACCTTTATGGCTCTGAGCCACCCTAATCAAAATTGTGACCTTCAGTAAAACAACCTCTCCAATATTTTCTGAAGTATGCATCTTCTCCTTCCCCTACCAGGGCCAGGAGGAGGAGAAGACAAGTGAGGAAACTAAGACACACACCTTAAGGAGACACTCACCCTCAGAGCCATACAAGTTCTTACTCTACCTAAATGATGTCAAGAATGAGTGCCTCCTTAAATTGTGTGCTCTAGGCACTTGGCTTGTGTATTTTGTTTCTGAATTGCCCCTACCCAACTGGTATCTCAATTTTCTCTCATATTTACCTCAATTTGTTTGTGTTCTGTTCCCAGAAATCTCTCCTCAGTGAGAGACTCTGCACTTTCTTTGAGTTATATCCGAGAGCCTTAAGGGCCCAGGGTGATTCAGCACCCTCATTCCTTCCCATGATCTTCCTGACTTACCCAAAAATAGAAGTCTGCAAATCTCCTTCCCAACAATTTCAATCATTGGAATCAGCTTGCATTTCTGAGTGGAAAATGCCTTCTTTTAAAGATATGAGCCCAAGTGATTTCTAGGTTTCTGGGCCCTTAGGACAATCAGAACTCTGTCTTCTCTGCTGCTGTTTCCACAGGGCTTTCGTTGCTATTCATACTAATTTGTATTCTGTACTTTGTGCTATTGTTTTTGTCACTGTATTCTGTTGTTGGCATTCTTCAAGGATTTTTCTCTTGCTATCCTAATTGGTCTTGTTTTTTGAGGAGACTGTGGAGTTTTAACCACCATGCTGCTGCTACCATTTTGCTTCTTCTCCATAAAACCTTTTAAATTGAAACCAAAGAGGGTCAACCAATCCTAAAATTGTTTGTCTGGCTTTGTGTCTTTTTCTTAAAACCAACATATGAGTTCTTGAAGATAGTATTCTTATTGTCCAGTATATAGTAAGAAATTGATAAGTGTTTGTCAAGTGTAAAAATAAGTAAATGAGTGACTGAGTGAATAAATACCAGATGGCAATGCCAGAATATGGCTAAGAAATCTGTTAAGTAGAAAGAAGGAAACTACCTAGAATTGGACCACTAAATGTCATTTTGTAAATTACCACAGTGATATTTCTGTTTTACTTCTGGGCTCCAAGACTTACAGGGACTGTGCATCAATCTCACATTAGGTTTTATGGTAGTTTATATGGTAGTTTATAGATTACTGGCTGAAATCCTGGATCTGCAATTCCTCGCTATGTGACCTTTGAGCAAATGACAATTTCTCTGACCCTCTGTATCCTCATCTGAAAAGCAAATACCATATTGTAACCTAGACTTGTGGTAAGGATTTAATGAATTAAACCTAAGAAATTACATAGTATAAGATAGTCACTTATGAGAGATCATTGTCCCATCCCTTTGTCTTCTTGATTTGCTGACTACTTAGGCACGGGTTATCCTTGGTGTCTATGAATAAGAAGCCTTTGTTGGACAGAGGAAACTTACATTTGGAGTGGGTGGACTTTGGAGAAAGATGGGAAGTAAAGCAAATTTGGGAATCAGTGCTGGTCACATTTACTTCCTCTTCTTGTCAGGTTCTCTTAGGGCCAGGTCATCCTTTTTGTTACAGAAGGAATAGCTGCCCGGGGTTGTGAGTATGGATATCCCTCTTGATCTGTAGAGACGTGTGTGCCACTATCACACAATTCTTGGAACAACCTTCCAAAAGAGGCTTAAAAACATATTTGCATTCTCCACACTTTGTGAGTGGGTGAGGGGAGCCTCCTCTTTAAAATGTATACCTTTGTTCTCTGGGTTCCATTTTGACAAATTCAGGCAACCCTTGCCTCACAGAAAAGTCTAGAGCACAGGTTCTATTTGGTTTGTTGGGTTTTCTGACCTCTGCTGTTTTCCAACAAGCCATTAAGGTGTCTTTTCCTTTCCCTTTTCTTTCTTGTTTTTAATTTTATTTTATTATAGAGATGTGGGGCACAAGTCAGGATTAGCTACACAAGTACGTGCCGGTAAAGTTTGGGCCTCCATCTGGTCTTCACTTCCCCTGGTTTGTGATCAGATATCCTTTGTTGTTATGTACCCTGCCCCTCCCTCCAGCAGTATCCAGCAACTGCCCATCCCTCCCTTGTGCTACCATGATTAATGTTCAGGTCCCACTTATGAGTGAGGGCATGTGATATTCAGTTCTTTTTTGGTTTTGCAGTGATAGATCACTAAGTATGATGGTCTCCAACTCCATCCAATTTACTGCGAAGTCCATGATTTTGTTCTTCTTTACAGCTGCATAATATCCTTCAGGTATATATACCACATTTTCTTTATCCAGTTCACTTTTGATGGGGAGTAGTGTTGTTTCATGTTTTTGCTGTTGTGAATAGTGTGGCAATAAACATGTGTGTGCAAATATCTTTTAAAATATAGCTTCAACTAATATTTGTTCTTTCTACATATTTCTTCATCTTTTTTGTCTTATTACTTTAGAGAAGTAGGGTACAATTCAGGATTAGGTACATAAGTGGTCATCGTGCAGGTAAGGTTTGGGTATCCGTATTGATGCTATGTGCTCTCCCCTCCCTCCCCTGACAGGGTCGCACTATGGCCAATCCCTTTCTTATAGTATTATGATAAATGTTCAGGGACTGCTTATAAGTGAGAACATGTAGTACTCAAATCCTTTTTTCTGTGATAAATCACTGAGTATTATAGACTCTAAATCCATTCAAGTTACTGCAAAGTCCCCATTTTGTTCTTCTTTATGGCTGCATAATATTCCATTGTGTATATGTTCCACATTTTCTTTACCCAGTCCACTTTCTATGGGCAGTGCGGTTGGTTCCATGTTTTTGCTATTGTGAATAATGCTGCGATAAACTTGCATGTGTAGGTATCTTTTTTATAGTGACTTGAGTTCCTCTGGGTATATTCCCAGAAGGGGTATTGCTGGGCCATATGGAAGATCGATTTTTAGGTGTTTTAGAATTGCCACTCTGTTTTCCACAGAGGTTATACTAGTTTACACTCCCACCAACAATGTAGAAGCATTTTCTTTTCCCCACATCCTCTCCAGTATCTGTTGTTTTTTGAGTTATTGATGATGGCCATCCTGACTAGAGTTAAGTGGTAGCTCAGGATGGTTTTAATTTACATTTCATTGATGATTAGCGAGTCTGAGGATTTTTTCATGTATCTATTGGCCACTTGTATGTCTTCTTCTGAGAAGTATCTATTCATATCTTTTGCCCACTTTTTAATAGGGTTTTTTTTTTCCTTTTGGCATGTTTGAGTTCCTTGTAGAGCCTGGATGTTAGGCTTTTGTCAGATTTGCAGTTGGCAAATATTTTTTCCATTCTGTGGGTTGTCTCCCTGCTCACTTGATGGTTTCTTTTGCTTTGCAGAAGCTTTTCAGTTTGATGAGATCCCGCTTGTCTGTCTTATCTTTTATGGCATTCACTTTTGGAGAATTGATCAGGAATTGGTTGCCAGTTCCAATTTCCATAAAAGTGTCTCCTGCATTTTCTAAGGTTCTTATTGTTTGAGGTTTTATGTTTAGGTCTCTGATCCATTTAGAGTTGGTTTTTGTGTATGGGGATAGGTAGCAGTCCTGTTTCAATCTTCTGTATGTGGTCAGCCAGTTTTTCCAGCACCCACCACCATTTACTGAATAGGTACTCCTCTCCCCAGTGGTTGGTGGTAGAGGCTATATCAAAGATGAGTTGGTTGAGAAATTGAGGTTTTGCTTCTGGAATCTCAATTCTATTCCATTGGTCTATTTGCCTGTTCTTGTATCAATACCTGGCTGTTTTGATTATTGTAGCTTTAATAATAAAGTTTAAAGTCTGGGAGTGTGATACCTCCTGCTTTTTTTTTTTTGCTGAGGATTGTTTTGGCTATTCGTGGTCATTTATGTTTCCATATGAATTCCTGTATTGTTGTTTCTAGGTCTGAGAAGAATGGTGCTGGTAATTTGATGGGTATTGTGCTAAATCTGTAGATTGCCTTAGGTAGAATGAAAATCTTAACAATGTTCATTCTTCTAATCCATGAGTATGGAATACTTTTCTACTTGTTTGTGTCATCTTTGATTTATTTGAGCAGTGTTTTGTAGTTTTCCTTGTAAAGATCTTTCACATCTCTGGTTAGGAAGATGCCAAGGTATTTCTTTTTTTTGTGACTATTGTGAATGGAATTGTGCTTTTTATTTGGGTTTCTGTTTGTTTATTATTGGTGTATAGAAATGTGATTGTCTTTTGCACACTTATCTTATACTCTGAGACTTTTCCAAAGTCCTTTATCAGTGCAAGGATGTTTTTGACAAATTCTTCTGGGTTTTCGAGGTATAGAATCATGTCTTCTGCAAAGAGGGATAACGTGGTTTCCTCTTTTCCTATTTGGATTCCCCTGGTCCCTTTCTCTTCTCTCATTGCTCTAGCTAGGACTTCCAAAACTATGTTGAACAGGAGGGGTGAGAGTGGGCATCCTTATCTTGTTCCAGTTTTCAGGGGAAATGGTTCCAATTTCTGTCTGTTTAGCAGTATGCTGACTATGGGTTTCTTATAGATGGCTCTTACTATTTTGAGGTATGCTCCATCTATGCTTAGATGTTCAAGAGTTTTTATCAAGAAAGGGTGCTGGACTTTATCAAAAGTTTTTTCTGCCTCTAATGATATAATTATGTGGTTTTTGTTTTTATGTCTGTTGATATTTTTAATTATGTTTATGGTCTTATGAATGTTGAACCAGCATTGCATCCCAGGGATGAAGCCTACTTGGTTGTGGTGGATGATTTTTGATATGTGTTGTCCCAATCCTTTTCTTATAATATTATGATAATTTTTCAGGATCCACTTATGAATAAGAACATGTGGTATTCAGTTCTTTGTTTCTGTGATAGATCACTGAGTATTACAGACTCCAAGTCCATCTAAGTTACTGCGAGGTTCATAATATTGTAATTTTTTTTTTATTGTAAAGGTCTTTCATTTCTCTGGTTAGGAAGATGCCAAGGTATTTCATTTTTTATTTTGTGGCTATTGTGAATGGGATTGTGCTTTTTATTGGTTCTCTGTTTATTTTTGGCATATAAGAATGTGACTCTCTTTTGCATGTTTATTTTGTACTTGGAGACTTTGCCAAAGTCCTTTATCAGTGCAAGGAAGGAGGTTTTTGACAGATTCTCTTGGGTTTTCAAGGTATAGAACCATGTCACCCACAAAGAGGGTTAACTTAACTTCCTCTTTTCCTACTTGGATACCCCTGATTTCCTTCTCTTGTCTGATTGCTCTAGCTAAGACTTCCAACACTATGTTGAACAGGAGGGGTGAGAATGGGTAGCCTTGTCTTGTTCTGGTTTTCAGGGGAAAATGGTTCCAATTTCTGTCCACAAGTGTTTTTTTTGTAGAACATTTTATGTTCCTCCAGGTATATTCCCAGAAGGATGACGTCTGGGCCTTATGGAAGGTCAATTTTTAGTTCTTTTAGAAATCGCCACACTGCTTTCCACAGAGGTTGAACTATTTTGTACTCTCACCAAAAGTGTAGAAGTGTTCCCTTTTCTCTGCACACATACCAGCATCTGTTGTTTTTTGTCCTTTCCCTTTTCTTCCTCTCCATATGAATTGCCTCCAGTGAGACAGAAAGGGGGGGGGCAAATCTCACTGTTGTTTCCTCCCCCTTTCTTTTTTTTTATTTTAATTTTTAATTTTAATTTTTTTTTTTGAGTTGGAGTCTCACTGTCGCCCAGGCTGGAGTGCAGTGGCCACTCCCAGCCACCGCAGCCTCGACCTGCTGGGCTCCGGCGATCCTTCCACCTCAGCCTTCCAAGTAGCTGGAACTACAGGCGCGCGCTACCATGCCCGGCTAATTTTTTTTGATTTATTGTAGAGATGAGGTCTCGCCTGCCCCAGCGGGTCTCGAACCCGCGGGCTCAGGCAATTCACTCACCTCAGCCTCCCAAAGGTGCGGGATTACAGGCTGAGCCACCGAGCCCGGCTTCCTCTTTCTTTCTGCACAGCTCTGGCTAATAAATTCCTCAGAGAACTAAGGGAAGAAGCCTCTTGCCTGGTCCATAGCATCACCCAACCTCATGCTCAGGATTACACAAATTCTCCACTACTTTAGAGAGCACAAATATTCAGGGTTTGTCAACCTCCAAGCTTCTTCTCCATAGCTGTTCACCCACATGGCATTACTCCTCCCTCTTGCTTTTTCCTGTTCTTTCCTCAGCCTTTCTACTGCTTTCTTGGCTTGCAAATTTCTGTCTCCTCCCTTGGCCTATCTCCTCTCTCTGGCTCCTCTACCAAAAGCAAACAAACACATAAATAAATAAATAATTTTGTAGCCACTCTCTTATCTGCAGTTGACAATTTCTGTGTTGAATGCATCAGATTGTACCAAGTTAAGTTGCACAAAGCATTGGAAAAGGTGCAAAACCTGGATTAAAGTTCTCTCATTACAAAACAGCTGGGAAGCATTTATGAGATGTTTGCTGAATGTGTGTTTGCGAAGAGTTGTACTACAACCATGCCTCCACGCTGGATTTGTAAACTGCACAGTCCTGCCCTATTTGGGCTAAATAGACAACAGATAAAGTCACTTTTGGAGAAAGAGCTCACTACCAAGAGAGGAAGGGCAAAAGGTATAGCCAATTGTGTTAGCTACTTTCATCAAGTGCCCTGAAAGGGATGTGAGCAGAAACATCCTCACAAGCTGAGGTTCCTCGACCCTCATGCCTGGCCCTGGCAAGCTCCCTCCCACCCCTTGTCCCACAGTGGGAATATTTGGGAAGGCTCTTTTCCTTTTGGACTCATTTTAAATTACATTCTGGCAGCAGTTAGATAAATTCTATCTGTCTTCTGAGCCCCAGGCCCCCCCTGAGATCACTACTTATAATTGAAGAAAGAACAGAAACCAAAACTTGACTCAGGCAGTTTGGGTTTATGTGCTTTGTCAATTTACCTGCTTGATTCCCCAGAGGACTAAAAGGATAAAGTTACCAGGAGTGAAAAATAAGAAAGAGAGGTCCTTACAATGTGGGTTCTGCCTTACGCTGAATAAAAATGAACAGTCAACCTTTGACACAAGTGCTTTTATACACAAGAGTGAAGCTAAATAACTCTGAATCCATGTCTAGCCTTCACTTAAGAGTCAGAGGTGCAGAATTGCTCTGCACAGTGCTTGTCTGTACCGGCCAAGAGCACAGTTAGCGAGACTGGTATTAATGACTTCAGGACTCTGAATGTGATTTCCCCACAAACCAGGCTACAAACTTTATTATGTAAAAATTAGTATTCCCCGAAGCTCCAGGTTTGGCTCTTGGCATTCTCATTTTATACCCGCTTCAAGTGAGAGCTTGTCTGGCCTCATGACTTTAATTACTACTCCAATGTGGACAGCCTTCCAGAGCTATTGGATCTCTGGTGCACGAGTTCTGAGGCCTAGGTCAGGTACCCACCCTCCATTTTTATTGTTTCCGCTACCCAAGCACTTAGCGTCTGCCACCATTAAATCCTTTTTTCCCCACTCTGAACTCTTTAATGTAAATGGCTCCGCTAAAGGAAGACATCATCTGTACATTAAGAAGACTCTTGGAATAAGAAGCAGCCCTGGATATCCCAACACTGCTCGTAGCAAAAGAAGGGAACACTTTTACTTCAATAAGTGGCCCAAAAGGTAAATACCTTTCATTCCTGTAGCCTTTTACAACTTGGAAGTGACTCCTGTGTTAGACCTATACTGACTTTTTTCTGTTTCACCCTCTGTTTTAGATTGTATGAACTTCTTCAGTGCAGGCAGCGTGTTTATTTTTTGTGTGCCCCACAGAACATACAGAGTAATTGCAACAGATTCTCAAAAAAACTTACTGAAAGAATCGATGAGAGTATGCAAATAAACAGATAATACATTCTTTTAAGTGAACCTCAGTTTTGAGTTTTCCGATCTGTAATGACTATACTGTGTCTTGTGAGATTTCAAAAGCATGCTTTCTTTGAAAATGTGTTTCTCAAAGTTTCTAAGATTTTGGGGAATAGCTCTTGGTAAGTGTCGCCTAATGCTGTAGCTGCATGCAAAAGGTGAAATGGTTGGCATTTGAATCTCAGAGGTTTTGAAAATCAAATTTATAAATATAAATGTCTTTTTTCTTAGTTCAAAGTACAGTGGGACAATCTCCTGGAAAATGCACATTCTAGTGGAAGTCTTTAGGTTGAAGGAGAGTAAAAATTTATTACCATTATAATATTTGATACCTGTCATTGAACTTTGAGCTCCAACCTTGTGGGTACCAAATTGTGAAGTTAATCAGGAAAATGTTGCAGTTCCTCTAGGGACATTACTTCTTGAGATCTGAGATTTATCTAGATCTGTAAGAATTCTGAATTCAAGGCTACAAGGTGAACTTTGATATTTTTTCTTCTTTTAAAGAAATGTATAGCGCTTCATGGGTGGAATAAAGAAGCCAGTATTTTTCGGAGAAGAGAAGGATAAGACGTCCTACTCGGTGGCTAGCATCATTCCTCCTTTCTACCTCACAGATTCTTCATTATGTTTGAGTTTGTCAAGAGGCACTAGAGAGTCTAGGCATAGAAAGAAAACAACTTCTTTTAATCCTTAGTGATTAGTGGTACTATATCTGATCAAGTGATTGAATATCATGGTATAATTGTTTATGTGCTTTAATCACTCTAGTCAGCCTCAGCACTTGAAGAATAAAGTCTCTACTTCCTACTATGGGTTGTAAAGTCCTACATCATGTCCCCCACTGTTTTTTTTCCAGCTTATCTCCTCCCACTGTCTCTATCCTGCTCTATGTTTCATTTAGAGCAGTTCTCTATTGATTTTTTGCAAATATCAAGTTCATCCCTCACTTTACTCATATACTTTTCACTTCCTATTTACAACGCCTGGAATATTCTCCCACATTTTTGCATAACTGGTTAATTCTTAAGTCTCATCCTAATAATTGCTAGACAGTAGCATTTCATAGTCACTCTCTATCATTTCACTGTGCTTTATTTTTCCTCAAGCTCTTTTCACTGATTAGAGTGTACACATCATTGTACACATCCTATTTGTTCAGTTACTGATCTACGTGCTTATTGTCTGTCTCTCTCTACTAGAATATAAGTTTTTCAAAAGGATGGGCCTTGCCAGTTTTTTTCTAGAAGAGCACCTGACATAGAGTATGTCCACGCTTTTAGAACATAAGAATCCCTAAGAAAGCCGGGCTCGGTGGCTCAGCCTGTAATCCCGCGCCTTTGGGAGGCTGAGGTGAGTGAATTGCCTGAGCCTGCGGGTTTGATACCCACCTGGGCAGTGAGACCTCATCTCTACAATAAATAAAAAAATCAGCTGGGTGTAGTAGCGCATGCCTGTAATTCCGGCTACTTGGAAGGCTGAGGTGGAAGGATCGAGGCTGCGGTGGCTGGGAGTGGCCACTGCACTCCAGTCTGGGCGACAGAGTGAGACTCCAACTCAAAAAAAAAAAAAGAATCCCTAAGAAAAAGTAGCTCCCAACCTGGAAGTTTAAAAAAGCTGGATAATCTACAAATTTAAACTTTTCTTGAACCCATCATAGATATGAAGTCACATGGCAACCAACTGAACTAAATTCCAAAATTTTCCAGGATCCTATATGGATACAAATTCTAAATTTTTCTTGGGAAGATGAGGTACACAAATAGTTCTATCTCTGGCAGAGCATAAGAGAAAGAGATGGCCCCGTTAAAACGGGGAAGAAAACAGCCAAAAAAATGTAATGGATTCTTAAAGGCCAATGTGGGCTTGAGTGACAATTTAGAATAACTGAAAGTCCCCAGATACAAGAAGAATCTATATTCACTCACAAGCAATGTTTCTATAAGACTCTATTGGGTGCTCCCAACAAAGACTGACCAGAAGAACTCCCTGCATGGTGCAAGCATATAGGAAGTTATTGATGATTGTGAGGTGGGGATACAGGCATGAAACACCATGCACTTCCCTGAGCCCTTTTCTCAAATAAAGCAAAGCCTTAAGTTACCAAAGGAGAGGTATAAAATGTTTCTTCCCAGGGCTCAGGCAAAGTGTAAAAAAAAAAAAGAGTAGAAGAAAAAGCTGTCTTAGAAAAAACTTTGTTTTAGGATCCTTTATGGATACAAAGCAAAAGTAAGCTTTCACTGGGAAAGGGGTAGAAATTTATCTCTTGTCCAGAGCCTCCACAGATGTAATAAATAGTTTGACTGCCCTGGATGGCTACCCCTGAAGCCCAGATACACAGAGCCTATATAAGATTAAGCCTGGACCAAAAGAATAAAGAACGTTTTTGTGCCCACAAGTAGGTTCACACTGAGCAACGAACAACAGCAATCTGCTCCTGTGGAAGAAGCAAGAGCATGGTGCATATGTACAAAGACTGCTGAAAGTTAAAGTTTAAGCAAACACATTGAAAAAAATCTTGCCACACCCCAGATCCCATTTAAAGCACAAGCAAAGTAGCACACTGAGGGAGAAACTTAAACTTTGTGGTCTGTTTGCAGCAACAAAACAAAAATTCAGATCGAGTACTATCTAGAGTGACTCAATACCCCACTCCCTATCTACCCTCCAACACTAATGGCCTGACACAATAAGAACTATGATTATTTCCAGGCAAATTTTTTTCTTTACTTTTGCCTCTGCTATTTCCCAACATATGATATCTAGAATATGATAAAAATTATGAGACATACATAGAAGCAAGGCAAAAAAAAAAAAAAAAGAGAGAGAGAGAAATTACCATATTATCAAGAGATAAGGAGGTGCCTAGAGATAACAGATGTTGGAACTATCAGGAACTTTAAAATAACTATGATCATGTATGTCAAAGGATCTAGTGACAAACAAGAATGACATGCATGAGCAAAAGGAGAATTTCAGCAAACGATACAGACCTATAAAGAAGAGTTGAACACAGATTGTCAAAAGTGGAGAATTTCCATGATGGACTTAGAAGAAAATAGGACAGAAGAAGACAGGACAAATATGAGTGATCTTGAAAAGGGGTCAATCGAAATTATTCAGACTATAATATAGAGAAAAAATGAGAGACAAACAAAGCATCCAAAAATTGTGGGAAATGTATTTATATTTATACCAGATAGATAGATAGAGATAGAGATAGATATATATTTAAGAGATAATGGCTGAGACAAGTCTTTCCCCTACTAAAAAGACAATAAAATATAGATCTAAGCAGGTCAAAGAATTCCAAGAAGGATAAATACACACACACACACACACACACACACACACACACACACAGAGAGAGAGAGAGAGAGAGAGAGAGAGAGAGAGAGAGAATTCACAATGAGACAGATTATAATAAGACTGCTTAATGTCAAAATCAAAGTAAAAAATCTTGAGGCTAGACAAATAAAGGAAACATTACAAACAGGGCAACAAATAATTACAGTAGATGTAGTCAAACTATGCAAACCAGAAGATGGTGTGATATCATTAAAGCACTAAAAAAAGCTGCCAACTCAGAATTTTATACTCAGTGAAAATATTTTTGCAAAAATGGACTAAATAAAGATTTCGCTTAGACAAAAAAAAGCTAAAATAATTTAATGCCAACTAACTTTACTTCAAGAAATATTAGATAAAATTGTTCAAGCAGAAGAACTATGATACTAGTTAGAGATTTAGTTCAAGATAAATGAAAGATAAATGAAATACATTGGAAATTATTTTTCAGAAAGAGGAAATGTGCAAAAGATGTTTTATATTCTTTTTAATTGCTTTAAAATATAACTGTAGATGTATAAAAAGATGCTCATTATTATTTATCAGAAAAATCAAAATTATAATAAGATGCCATGTTATACCTACTAGAATGGCTAGAATAAAAAAAATTAGATAAATATCATGTGTTGGGAGGGTGTGGAGAAATCAAAACCTTTGTCCATTGGTGGTGGAGATGTGGAATGGTATACAGTGTGGAATACAGTCTAGCAGTTCCTCAGACAGTTCAATATAGAGTTACCATATGACCTAGCAATTCCATTCCTAGGTATATACCCAGGAGAAAGAAATGAATATGTTGACACAAAGACTTGTACACAAATGTTCATAACAGCATTACTCATACTAGCCAAAAATTGGAAACAACACAAATGCCCATCAACTGACAAATAGGTACACAGATGTACTATATTCAGCAATGAAATATTACTCACCAATAAAAAGGAATGATATACTGATACATACTACAACAAAAGTGAACCTTGAAAACATTATGCTAAGCAAAAAAGGTCAGTCACAAATGACCATATGTATGATTCAATCTATATGACTTACATGGAATAGAAAAATATATACAGACAGAAGTAGATTAATACTTTTTTTTTTGAGTTGGAGTCTCACTCTGTCACCAAGACTGGAGTGCAGGGCCTCTCCCAGCCACCGCAGCCTCGACCTGTTGGGATCCAGTGATCCTTCCGCCTCAGCCTTCCAAGTAGCTGGAACTACAGGTGTGCACTATCATGCCCGGCTAATTTTTGATTTATTGTAGAGATGAGGTCTTGCCAAGTTGCCCAGGCAGGTCTCAAACCCACAGGCTCAGGCAATCCACTCACCTTGGCCTCCCAAAACGCTGGGATTACAGGCTGAGCCATGGAGCCCAGCTGATTAATACTTTTGTTAGGGCCAGGGAAATGGATCCAAGGGAGTGAGAGCCAAAGGATACAGACTTTTTTTTTTCTTTTTTAAAGATAATGAGAATGTTCTAAGATTTGCTATGATGATGACTGTACATCTGTGAGAATACTAAAAGCCCCTATTGAATTGTACAATTTACATAAATAAAGGGTATGATATGTAAATTATATCTTGATAAAGTTGCTACAATTAAAATAAAAAGGTAACTGCCTCTAAGGAAAAAAGTAACAATATATTATGGGACTTTAAAACATAAACAGGTAGACTCTGGAACACAAACAATGAAGAGCCCTCAGAATGACTGGTCACATGCAACAAACCCAGACATCAAGACATTAATAGAGAGTATTTAAAAAATTGAGGAGAGACAAGAGGAAAATAGGAAGGAGCTGATGTCAGAAATAACAGCTGTAAAGAATATTGTGATGGAAATAAATAACAAACTAATAAATATAGAAAGCAGAATTAGCCAAGCAGAAGAAAGAATCTCAGAGCTCTAAACCCAAACACAGAACTAACCCAAACAGTCAAAAACATAGAAAAGAAGTTCAAAAAGAGAACAAAACCTTCAAGAGATGAATGATCACTTCAAGAGACTGGACCTAAGAGTAGTTGGCCTTCCTGAGGCAGACAGAGAAACAGAGGTCACACTGGAACAAACATTTCATGAAATCATTCAAGAAAACTTCCCTCATCTTATCAGTGATGAAAAAATTCAAACACAAGAGATTCAATGAACCCCTGCAAGACAACAAATGAGAAAACCAACTCCCAGACACATAATAATTTGCCTAAAGAAAGTAGGTATGAAAGAAAAAATACTGAAAGCAGCAAGAGAAAAAGGTCAGACTACCTACCAGGGAAGACCAATTAGAACAGCTGCAGATTTACCTACAGAAACCCTCCAGGCTAGGAGAGCTTGGAGCCCTATCTTCAAAGTTCTAAAAGATAAACAATTTCAACTGAGAATAACCTACCCTGCCAAGCTAAGCTTCATCAGTGAGGGAGAATTGAAATCTTTCCCAGATATCCAATCCCTAAGAACCTATGCTGCCATCAGACCACCTCTACAAGAAACACTTAAGAAAGTATTGAACACAGAAGAAAAGGAAAAAAGAACAACAACGTTCTTCACAAGAGTACAGGTAAAAGATTAAAAACACACATGATCCAACTCTAAAACCAAAAGAAAGACAACACACAAACAGGAAGAACAACAACAACTCTGTAAGAACATTATGATAGGGATCAATTCTCACATTTCAATAATTAGTTTGAATGTGAATGGACTAAATGCACCACTGAAAAGACATAGAATGGCAAAATGGATAAAATATCACCAGGCAACAATCCATTGCCTTCAAGAGACTCACCTCACTAGAAAGGACACTCACAGACTCAAAGTAAGAGGATGGGAAACAAATTTTCAGGTGAATGAAACACAAAAGAAAGGAGGAGTTGCAATCTTAATCTCACACAAAATACCCTTTAAACTATCAAAAATTAAAAAAAAGATACAGAAGGCCTCTACATAATGATAAAAGGTTCAATCCATCAACAAGAAATATCCATCCTTAACATATATGAACCCAACATAGGAGCACCAACTTTCATAAAGCAGCTCCTAGTAAACTAAAAAAAGATATTGACTCCAATACCATCATAGCTGGGGACTTTAATACCCCACTCACAACCCTAGACAGATCATCAGGACAAAAAAATCAGCAACAAGATCCAAAACCTCAATGTGACTCTTGATCAAATGGACTTTATTGATACCTACAGAACCCTCCATCCAAAGACAACAGAATACACATTCTACTCATCACCGCGTGGAACGGACTCTAAGATCAACCACATACTTGGTCATAAATCAAGCATAAGCAAATTTAAGAGGACCAAAATTTTACCATGCACCTTCTCGGACCACAGTGGAATAAAAATAAACATTAACACCAACAAGGTCCCCCCAAAACCCACAAAGACATGGACACCAAACAGCATGATGCTAAACAACTCCTGGGTCAATGATGAAATCAAAACAGAGATTAAAAGATACCTGGAAACAAATGAAAATGAAGAAACATCTTACCAAATCTCTGGAACGCCATGAAAGCTGTAGTAAAAGGGGAATTTATATCCCTACAAATGCACATGAAGAAAATGGAAGGTTCACAAATTAACAGCCTAACAAGCCACCTAAGGAAGTTGGAAAAGCAAGACCACAAAAAACCCTAATTTCAGCAGAAGAATCCAGATAACCAAAATAAAAGCCCAAATCCAGGACACAGAAGACAAAAAGATAATACAAAAAAATCAATGAAACAAAGAGCTCATTCTTTGAAAGGATAAACAAGATTGATGGTTCCCTAACTAGACTGACCAAGAAAAAGAGAGAAAAAGCCCAAATAAACACAATCAGAGACACATCTGATCCTGAAAGAAATGCAAAAGATCATTAGAGACTACTATGTCCACTTGTATGGAAAGAAACTTGAAAACCTTAAGGAAATGGAGGACTTTCTGTCATCACACAACTTGCCTAGGTTGAAACAAGAAGAAATTGAGACCTTAAATAGACCAATAACAATCAAGGAAATTGACTACGTAATAAGAAAACTACCTACAAAAAAAAGCCCTGGACCAGATGGTTTTCCAGCAGAATTCTACAAGACATTTAAAGAGGAGCTGATTCAATCCTACTGAAGGTATTCCAGGCGATTGAGAAAGATGGAACTCTCCCCAAATCATTTTATGAAGCTAACATCACATTGATACCCAAGCCAGGTAAAGACCCAACAAAGAAAGAGAACTACAGGCCAATATCTTTGATGAACATAGATGCTAAACTTCTCAACAAGATCCTAGTGAACAGAATTCAACAACACATCTCAAAAATCATCCATCATGACCAAATAGGCTTCATCCCTGGGATGCAAGGCTGGTTCAACATTCATTAAACCATAAATGTAATTAAATACATCAACAGATGTCAAAACAAAAACACATGATTATGTCATTAGATGCAGAAAAAGCTTTTGATAAAATCCAGCACTGCTTCTTGATAAAAACCCTCAAACATCTAGGCATACGGGGAACATACCTCAATATAGTAAAAGTCATCTACGAGAAACCCACAGCCAGCATACTCCTAAACAGACAAAAATTGGAACCATTTCCCCTGAAAACTGAAACAAGACAAGGATGCTCACTCTCACCGCTCCTGTTCAATATAGTCTTGGAAGTCCTGGCTAGAGCAATCAGAGAAGAGAAGGCAATCACGGGTATCCAAAAAGGAATAGAGGAAGTCAAGTTATCTCTCTTTGCAGATGACATGATTGTGTACCTTGAAAACCCAAGAGAATCTGTCAAAAACTTCCTTACACTGATAAAGGCCTTTGGCAAAATCTCAGGATATAAAATAAATGTGCAAAAGATAATGGCATTTCTTTACACCAATAATAAACAAACAGAAACCCAAATAAAACCACAATTCCATTCACAATGGCCACACACACAAAAAGAAATACCTTGGCATCTTCCTAACCAGAAATGTGAAAGACCTTTACAATGAAAACTACAAAACATTGCTCAAAGAAATCAAAGATAACACAAACAAGTAGAAAAATATTCCATGCTCATAGATTGGAAGAATCAACATTGTGAAGATGTCCATCTTACCTAAGGCAATCTACAGATTTAATGCAATGCCCATTAAATTACCAGCAACATTCTTCTCAGAGCAGAAAAAACAACACAGGAATTCATATGGAAACACAAACGACCAAGAATAGCCAGAACAATCCTCAGCAAAAAAAAAGAAAGCAGGTGGTATCACATTACCAGACTTCAAACTTTACTATAAAGCTACAATCATCAAAACAGCTTGGTATTGGTACAGGAACAGGCAAATAGACCAATGGAATAGAATTGAGATTCCAGAAGCAAAACCTTAATTTCTCAACCAACTCATCTTCAACAAAGCCTCCACCACCTACCACTGGGGAGAGGAGAACCTATTCAGTAAATGGTGCTGGGAAAACTGGCTGACCACATGCAGAAGATTGAAGCAGGACCCCAATCTATCCCCATACACAAAAACCAACTCTAAATGGATCAGAGACCTAAATGTAAAACCTCAAACCATAAGAACCTTAGAAAATGAAGAACATACCCTCATGGAAATGGGAACTGGCATCCAATTCGTGAACAGAACCCAAAACTCACAGGCCATAAGAGATAAGATAGACAAGTGGGACCTCATTAAACTGACAAGCTTCTGCAAAGCCAAAGAAACCATCAAGAGAGCAGGGAGACAGTCTACAGACTGGGAAAAAGTATTTGCCAACTCCAGATCTGACTAAGGCTTAACATCTTGGATCTACAAGGAACTTAAACATGCTGAAAAGAAAAAAACAAACAACCCCATTATAAAGTGGGCAAAAGATATGAACAGACACTTCTCAAAGGAAGATATCTGAGCAGCCAACAGACACATGAAGAAATGTTCAACCTCACTAATCATCAAGGAGATGAAAATCAAAACCACACTGAGATATCATCTAACTCCAGTCATAATGGCAATTATCAATAACTCAAAAAATAACAGTTGCTGGAGAGTGTGTGGCGAAAAGGGAACACTTCTACACTGTTGTTGGGAGTGCAAACTAGTGCAACCTCTGTGGAAAACAGTATGGCAACTCCTAAAAGCTCTAAATATTGACCTCCCATATGGCCCCGCAATCCCCCTACTGGGAATATACCCTGAAGAACTCAAATCACTCTATAAAAAAGATACTTGCACACATATGTTTATCACAGCCTTGTTCACAATAGCAAGAACCTGGAAGCAACCATGCTGTCCATCAAAAGAGGACTGGATTTTAAAAATGTGGTACATATACACAGAATACTATGCAACCATAAAAAAGAATAAAATCATGAATTTTGTAGCAACCTGGATGGAACTAGAGTCTACAATACTGAGTGATCTCTCACAGAAACAAAGATCTGCGTATCACATGTTCTCACTCATATAGTAGACCTTGAACATCCAACATAATAGTATAAGAAAATTACTGACAGTGTTGGGAAACTATAGGGGGGAGGGGAAGGGAGATGGGATTAACAGTAATAAATATCTGTCTGGGGATGGGGAGACACCTCTTATCAACAAGGGTGCCTGAACGAAGCATATTTGTATATCTAATCCTTAACTTTACCCCACAATATCATAATAAAAAATATTGATTATTAAAAAAATAATAATAAAATAAAATAAAATATAGACAGGTAAAATGTATAACAACCATAGCATAAACCCGAAAGGGAAAAAAATATTAATTTACTATTGTAGCAAACATGAATACTACAACTGAAAATGTAATAAATTATTAATAACAATAAATTAGAGACAGCAGAAGAAGATTTAGAAATGAAAAGATATGACAGTAGAAAATACTCAGATCAAAGTCTAAAAAGAAAAGGATTGAAAAATATGAGAAAAACATATGTATGTTCAATTGGAGTTACAAAAGGAGAATAAAAATTTGGTCAGAAGCAATATTTAAAGAAACAATGGTTAAAAATTGTTCAAATATCTTAGAATTCCTATGAAGCCCAAGCGGAATAAATACTAACAGAATCGTAACTCAGCACATCATAATAAAATTTTGTAAAACTGAAAGGAAAAAAACCCAAACATTTTTAAAGGCCAGATAAAAAAGACTCATTATCTACAAGGAACAATAAAAGGACTTGTAGCTGACTTCTAGACATATTTATGAAAGTAAGAAGGCATTGGAATAGCACTTTTAAAGTGTGGAAAGAAAATACTAGCTGGAATTCAACATATTATTCAAATTTGTAAGTGAAACTAATAAGTTTTCTGTCATTAAATAGGAGATAATTTGTTGCTAACAAATTTTCTGCACTAAAAACTAAGCTGAAAATATCCTAGATGGAAATAAGGAACTGCAGGGAGAATAAAGCAATGATGAAGTCTTACATGGCTAAAGTACATGTGGAATTTAAGTACATACATAAAAAGCACAAAATGTAGTAGAGGAGGAAATAAGATTGGCACATATTTTAATATAAACAACACCTTTTACATACTTGACCTTTTTGATACTCAACTTTGCACTTCAAATTTACAGATTATAAATTCTTTCCAAGTGCAAATGGGCATTCATCAAATTGACCACATTGCAAACAATAAATTTCAAAAAACATTCAATGATGGAAATAATACAATGTCTTCTTTGATCTCATGCATTTAAGCTAGAAATTCATTTTAAAAATTTCAATAGCTTTAGAAAGTATACATGATTTTTGGTTACATGGATGCATTGCATACTGGTGAAGAAGTCTGGGCTTTAAGTGTACCCTCCACACCCACCAGCGCACACTGTACACAATAAGGAATTTTTCCTCTTTATCCCCCTGTCAAACTTCTCCTTCTAAGTCTTCAATATCTATTATGCCATTCTGTATGATGTTTCAGTTCCTTGGTTTAGCGCACACTTATAAGTGAGAACATGTGGCATTTGTTTTTCCATTCCTGCCTTACCTTGCTTGGGATGATGGTCTCTAATTCCATCGAAATTACTGAAAAATACATGATTTCATTTCTTTTCATGGCTAACTAGTATTCCATGATGTGTGTGTGTGTGTGTGTGTGTGTGTGTGTGTGTGTGTGTGTGTGTGTGTGTATAAAATTTTCATTATCCATTGATCAGGTTATGGTCATTTAGATTGATTCCACATCTTTGCAATTGTGAATTATGCTGCAGTGAACATATGAGTGCAGGTATCTTTTTTGTATAATGACCTATGTTTCTTTGGAGTGAGCTTGTTGGATCAAATGGTAGATCTACTTTTAGTTCTTGGAGAAATCTTCATACCGATAGAAATCCAGTTTTTCAAAACATTAGAAAATTGTCAAATATATTAAAATTAATGAATATCCTTTTGAATAATGCTTGGGTCAAAGAAATAATTTCAGTGGGCAATAGAAAATATTTTGGACTGAATTATAACAAAAATATATGCAAACTTTAAGATGCAGTTAAAAAGTGGGCAAAAGACATGAATACACACTTCTCAAAAATAGATATACGGTCAGCCATCAGGCACATGAAAAAGTGGTTAGCCTCACTAATCATCAGAGAAATGCAAATCACAACCACAATGAGAAACCACCTAACCCCAGTAAGAATGGCCATCATTAATAAAACAACAACAAATGCTGGCGAGGATGTGGAGAAAAAGGAATGCTTCCACACTGCTGGTGGGAATGCAAACTAGTGCAACCTCTTTGGAAGACAGTGTGGCGATTTCTGAAAAGAACTAGGAATTGACCTTCCATATGACCCAGCAGTTCCTCTATTGGGAATATATCCGGAGGAATTGAAATCATTCTACAGAACAGATACCTGCACATGCATGTTTGTTGCAGCTCCATTCACAATAGCAAAAACATGGAACCAACCATGCTGCCCATCAAAGCTTGACTGGATTAAAAAAATGTGGTATATATACACAATGAGATATTATGCACCCATAAAGAAGGACAAACATGTGGACTTTGCAGCAACTTGGATGGATTTAGAGTCGATCATACTCAGTGATCTATCACAGAAACAAAGAACAGAGTACCATATGTTCTCACTCATAAGCGGACCTTGAATGATTGTCATAATGCTACAAGAAAGCGATTGACGGTAGTGGAAAACTGTCAGGGGAGGGCGTGGGATTGGCAGTTGAGGAAAACTGCCAAGGGAGGGAGGGGTACACCTCATCAAGAAGGGTACCTACCTAATCAATGCTTGTATACTTAACCCTGAATTGCACATCTTTAAAATAAATGTTAAAAAAGATGCAGCTAAAGATTTGCCTAGAATTTTTTTTGGTATAAATACATCTTTTATAAAAGATGGCCAAAAATTAATTATTTAAATATACAACTTAAGAAATTAGATGAAGAAAACAAAGAAAATGAAAAAGGAGAGTAATATAGTACAGACAGTGACACAATAGAAAACAAATATATAATAGGGAAAAATTAATAAAATCAAATGCCTAGAAAGATGAAGACAATTGAAAATTCCTAGCCATACTGAATAAGGTAAAAAGAAAGTAGCTACAACTATCAATATCCAGAATGCAAAAACAGACATTAATATATATCCTACAGATAATTAAAATAGAATATTTTTAAGAACTGTAGGCCAGTAAATTTGACAACATAGATAAAATGGGCACATTTCTTGAAAAATACTGCTTACAAAAACAGACAAGAAAAAATATGACTAATTTTATTTCTGATAACTATATTAAATGTATTATTCAAAATCACTACAACAAAATTCCATGCTCACATAAATTCACTTATGATTTTTTTCCAACACATTGAAGGAAGAAATAAAACCACCTTCACAGAAACTATTTCAGAAAATAGAAAAAAAATAGGACACACTTCAACTAATATAATAAAGGCGGTATAAACTTGACAAGTATATTATAAGAAAGGAAGATCACTGTCCAATCTCTTTCATGGATATAGATACAAAAAATCTCATCAAATTAATAGCAAATCAATTTCAGTGAAACATACAAAAAATACTGTGACATGAAAACTTAGAGTTTATTCTAGGAATCCAATGCTTATTTCATATTAAAAAATTAATTATTATGTAAATAGAATAACCAGGATGTATATCTTTATCTCAATAATTGCAAGAAAATTCTTTGATCAAATTTTACATCAGTACCCTCCACCAAAAAATTCTTAGAAAATAAAAAATAGACAAGAATTTCTCTAATCTAATTAATGGATTTCTTACTAAAAAAACAAAACAAGCAAACAAAAAAACCCCAACCTTTCAACCAGCCCCAAAATTAATACTGAAATATTTAAGATTTTTGTCACCAATAAGACAAAACTACCTGCTATCACATTTCTATTAACATTGTCCTAGAGGTCCTAGCCAGGGAAAGAAAGCAAGAAAAAGAAACAAAGCCATTAGAATGAAGTGTTAGCTTCCTATAGCTATTGCAATAAATTACTACAATCATGGTGGCTTAAACAACATATATTTTTTTTCTCTTTGTAGTTCTGGAGACAAAAGTCCAAAATCTGGCAAGGCCATGCTCCCTCTGGAGACTGCAGGGGAGAATTCATTCCTTGTCTCTTCCAGCTTCTGATGCCTGGCTTACTATTCCTGGGTGTGTAGCTGTGTCATTCCAGTCCATGCCCCTATCTTTATTTCATTTTTTTCCTCTGTGTGTCTGTTCTCTCCATGTACTACTCTCTTATAAGAACTCTTATGATGACATTTTTGACCTACCCCAATAACCCAAGACTATCTTCTCAGTTTAAGATTCTTAATTATATTCACAAAGAGTCTTTTTTTCCAAATAAATAAGGAAATATTTACAAGTTCTACGGATTAGGACTTGACATCTTTGTGTGGACATCGATGAATCTACCACAGATGAAAACCAAATAGATTGAATCATCAATATTTTCAGATAACATAATTTTATAATAATTTGAAAGAATCCACAAGTGATTATAAGTGAATTTCCTAAGCTTGCTAAATCTGAAGCATTATTTTTAAATTAATTATATTTGACATGAAATCAACAACTAGAAAATAAAATTTTTTTAAATATCATATAGACAGCATAGAAACCCACCAAATACCTAAAAATATATGAGATTAATTATGTTCAACATGACTTAATTATGTAAAATAATTACATAATCATGTAGTAATTAGACAGGTATATCATATTCCATAGACTGAAATATTCAGTATTGTAAAGATATCAGATCTCCCAAAGTAGATCAATAAATTAAAAAAAACCGGAATCAAAATTTTCATTGATTTTTTAGAAATGAAAATTGACAAGTTGATTCTAAAATGTGTATGAGAAGCAAAGGAGCAGTAATAATCGAGATAAATTTGAAGACCCAGATGTCAAGACAATATAAAATCATAGTACTTAAAACAGTAGCATAAATAATTACAACATATTGGCATACTTATGGAAAAGCAGAGAGTTCAGAAAGAGAACAACACCAACATTTTAATTTGCTTGAGTACTTTCTTCTCCCAGAATCTACCTGGAATTGGCCATCTTTAACTCTCTTTTCTGGTTCATCTTGGCTTCTCTTGACATGCACTTATTTTTTTTTAATTTCTTTTTTATTTTAAAGATTTGAGGTACAAGTCAGGATTGGATTCATAAGTGGTTTATGTACAGGTAAAATTTGGGCCTCCCATTGGACCTAATGTCGCCTGAATTGGGACCATGCACCCTTATTGATGTTGTGATCCCCCCATCCCTTAAACAAATCTATTCCCTCTTTTTAGTTAATAAATGCTAGCTATGTCTGTAATTTCACTCACAGAGAGGAGGCCCTGCAGATAACTTTCCAGATGACCTGATCTAACTTCCATATCTTCTTGAAGAGCAAACACCAATTTTGAGAGGTGATGAAACTTGCCACAGTAACACAGCGAGTTACAGAGAAGCAAAACTTCAAGTCCAGGCAAGAAACATTCTAAGTGGACAGTCCGGAAATTCTGATGTCTCTAACTCCCTGTGAAAAACACAAAGAATAGGATCTAATGCCACACAAATAAATGACCCTTGCTCTTTGTGTATTTCTTACAATACAGTGATTGTTTTGTATTAAGATCTAGCAGGTCTCCTCAGGATGGAGTTTCATTTATAGAGTCAATCCTCCAGGAGTGGGGTAGGGGTTCAGTCAGGCACCGGGACAGACAAGGAGGCAAGAGAGGGCGATTTCGGCATCTTTGAGCCCTCCCTGCTCTGTTTGGTCTCAAACTTGAGCAGGGCAGACATCGCAACAAGTACTCCTGGTAGTGCTACAGGGGGTGGCGGATGAATAGGCAGCACCCGTTAAAGTAGACAGGCTGGAGAAAGAGGAGACCCTAGGTTGAATGAAGGTGAGGAAGTCCCAACTTGTGAGCCATGACCTGAGCCTCTGAATTAATTTCTGCTGCCAAGTCCTACTGCTTATGAAGCTCATCTCGGCTCTGCTACATTATGGGAAAAGCCATGATTCCACAATAGAAACAAAATGTCAGCAGGCAGGAGTCTCGCTTCGCCCAAGGTCAGTGCTGTGGGACAGGGGGCAATCTCAGAATTCTCCAAAAAGAAGAGTCTTGGGGAACAAAGTGAACGAAGCAACCCATGGCCTGCTGTCCCATATTAGCCAAATCGCTCTCTCTATCGCACACTTGGATGATTTACGGTTTCTATTATGAAGGAAATTACTGGTATCTTTACCTCCTCAATCCTCTGCTTCATCTGGTATGTGAACCATTGCACTGTGGGGAATCTAACCTCACTTCTTCACATCTCTGACCCTACCTTCCTCTCATCAGAGAATTGCTCTGTTTAGTACGTGGGAGATAAGTTCATCAACAGGTAATCTGTTTTCTCACAAACCAATTCCAAAATTAAGTCAAGAAATTTCTCTCTCTCTCTCTTTTCTTAAGCTTCCATAATGACTTGGAACTCTCTAGAATAAAATGTACTTGCCTCTGGTGGCTGTGGAACGAATTACCAGCAGTCAGGTGAAAAGAGCTGGGGCAGGTATCTCTCAGCACCATGTGGCTCAGGCATGAAGATACTGGCATCGACGGTGACATTTCAGCAGAAGCAGAGAGAAAGAGAATTCCTCAGGTGGGAGACAATAGTCTTCCGACAAGGAAATGGTTAGTCTCGTCTTATGCTCCAGATCACTTCAGAGAGTCAGCTCCACTAATGAGAAATTAGCGACAGGGCAGGAGTTAACATCTGCATCCTAAACGCCCCATCTGACCTCTGCCTTGGTGGACAGGCCTGCCTCAAGACAAGGTAGCCCTGGAAAGAGAGAGGCTTATTTTGCTCTCTCATCTCTCAGTAAGGCCCCGTTGCGTCTGGGAAGAAGAAGTGAGGATAGAAAGTATGGTGAGAAAATTTCACATCAAACTGTCTCAACCCCCCGTTTTATAGCTGTTGTGGAAAACAGAGGAAGTGTTTAAGCCCTTGGTCCATGTTTTAAAAACTAATTATAAAATAAGGGAAATGTGCATTTCATGCATGAAGCATTTTAAGACACTGGGGTATGAATTTCACAAAGCCCGCGCTGAAATCAGAACACTGGTTGACATTCATAACTTACTGTAAACCTTGACTTTAGTGCCTGGATTCCTGGGGAGCCTGTGTTTGCTTCGGCAGCTCTTGCCAGCTTTCACAGTTCATAGCCCTCTTATATCACAATTTCACGTTCTGGGAGAATGTGTCATTTCGGGGCATACTCCCATAGTCCTAGGTGCAGCCCATGGTGAAAACAGCTGAGGAATATGCTGAAAGTGATCCGGTCCCCTTTGTGGATTTCTTTCCTTTTTCCTTTTGAGAGAGTTTCAGGTAAGATTTGGAAGACTTTTTAGAAATTTGAAAAAAAAAAAAAGATGCGTGCTCACTAATTTATTGAAGACATAGCCAGTGAAACAGAATGTCCAGGGGCAATTTGTGGGGCTGGCCTGCATAGCTTTACTTTGCCTCTCTAGTTACTCACCAGCTGTGTGTCTCTGGGCAAGAACGTCATGCACTCCATGCCCCCCAAATCTTGATACATAATAAAATGGGGGATCCCGTCAGGACCCAGCTTCCTACAGTTGTTGTATGTAAAGGAACACGCTGCTAGTGAGTACATATTCATTGACTGCATCGATATGGGCAACTGCCTTTTATTTGTCCCTTTCAAAATAAAATGCATGCTACCTCTTTCATTATATGTTAGCACAGGTTGGAGAATACACAAAAGTAGAAAAGAGAGGGGAAGGCATTCTTATTGTCTCACTCGAGGGGATAACTAGTTAAATTTTTATATGTTTCCCTCGAGTCTTTTTCTGATATAGATTACAGAAAAAATAAAAGCATTCACATAGTTGTGAATTTGCTACAAATATCAATCCGCAAGAAGTGGTTTGTAAACATAAGTATGGTGAGCGGCTCAAAATTGGCCCCATCTTCTTTTGCCCAGGGTGGTCTCCCTGAATATTCCTGGAACATTCATGCCTGCTTCTCCAGCCAGAGGGCAGAGCTCCAAGGGAGAGAGGTTACACAGTTTGTTCTTTTTGTAACCCTCTCATTGTGCCAAACATTGACTAGGCATATCATAGATTCTCAATAAATGACCATAGAGCAGAATTGAGAAGCCATGAAGTTATTTACTACTGTGATGGTAGTAATATTGAAAACCTTAGAGAACTAGTAAAGACTGTACCAAAACCTTGTCTGCTGAAAGAGCTAATATTCCTAGGAAGTGACAGTCACTCAATGAATTTGAGGAAGAATCCCAAGTACTGTGGTTTACCTTGTGAAGGCAATTTTTGGTCCTATCAGTGATGGTTTAAAATCTTAGGAGCTGATTTGGAGAATTTTACAGAGGAACAGAGATACATGAATATTCTGGACTGAAAGTAGATGCTTGTTAACTTTTTCAAGGGCCCAGACTGGGCTTGCCCATAGGTTGGACAGTGGAGAAAAGACACTTCTATTCATCTGGTCCCATTGTGAGATGAAGGTTGGCATCATCTGATTCACCTCAACCTGCATATCCCTACAGGTTTTCTCTCTGCGGAGAAGTCAGAAGCACTTGTCTTTGAGTTCCACCTTCTCATCCTCTTTTGGCTGCCAGTACCTACCTAAGTACCTAAGTCTTTTGAGGTACTTATTCAGAATTGAGTTCAGGACACCAGCCCCAGTCTATCATTTATCTCCTACAGGAATAAGTAACTGCGCTGCTTTCCTCAAGTGGATTAAATTCTTCAGTCTCATCTGTGACTGTGGAAAAGGGATTTCTGTCTCCCATGTTAACCAATGGGGAAGGGAAGATTTTGAGAAGTGATGGACCCACCCTATGTCCTGTGTTATACTATAGAAAGGATCACCCTAGTGCTCTTGGAACCCTCCTCCTCTCAACCCTAACTGCAGTATTCTACCCTATCCGCCTTTGAAGCATAGAGCTTCACATAGATGTTTTCACTGGATATTCACAATGACTAGTGTAGCCAACAATGAAAAGACTAACATGATTTCATATCACAGACAAGGAAACAAAGATTTAGAAGGAATGGGTGTCAAAGCAAAGACACCCAGGATTCAGTGACAGGGCCAGAAGTAGAATCCAGGTATCCTGACATAGACCCAGAAGATGTTTCCCATCATGACACCACATGACAGGGCGATGTCTGAAAGGGAGACCAGTAATCCTTCCTCAGGGTTAGGTCTTCTTTGTCATTTGCTCAAGTCAGGAGCAGACTTTGGTGGGAAAGATTGCTCCCCCATCAAATGAGACATTCAAATGTCTCAGGTCACATTTTGAATTGATGTTATTTAAGGCAGGATTTTGAACGTCTCATTTAAAGAGTGAGACGCTCCCTACCTCCACAGGCCTGCCCAGAGAGGAGGAAGAGGTGGAGGAATTTAGCGCTTCTGCCATCAGCGGTGGTTGAAGCAAGCTAGGATTTTTTCCTGGTGTTGCTGGAAGAACACTTCAGAAAAATAAAGCCTTGCATGGATAACTAACTCTCTCACTGATAATTCCAAGTCCAAGTTGACATTTGTATAGTCTCTATTTACTGTTTATTTACTTTTGTTTATCTGAAGTCACTAGGATAGCTGTGGGTACTTGCTGTGTCAGACAACCTAGGAACAGAGTGTATAAGGTTACTGTGGAGATAAGCAGGGCAGAAGGAATACTTGGCCCAACTTGTCAGCTCTTATGTTGATGAGGTAACCAGAGCCACTATATTTTCTCTCCACTCTAAATGAGAAAGTCTGACACTCCTAGGAGAGTTCCAGTGTCTATAGCCACCCAATAAGCATCACAATTATCCTGAAATATCTGAAATGTTGCTATGCAGTGGGACCCAATGTGGTTTTTCTATCAGGGGCTGGTCACATGAACAGTTACATCATATAATACAAATAGTGGTTATTCACATGTACCCCATAAATATGTACAACTATTATGTAGCCATGATAATTTTAAGAAATGCAAAAAAAAATTGCTATAGATCAGGTTTACTGGGTGTTAACTATGAGCTTTAATGCTTTACATGAATGTATCAGTCAGTATAGGCAGGAAAATGCAATAGTAACAAAATTACCTTGTATATCAGTTTTCTATTCTATCATTCTAAATTACGGCAAATGCAGTGTCTTAAAACACAAACTGATTACCTTACAGTTCTGTAGGTCAAAAGTCTGGTATGACCTTCTCAGACTAAAATTGAGGAACTGGTTGTGGTGCATTTCTTTCTAGATGATCTAAGGGAAAATCGGATTCCTTACTCATTCAGGTTGTTGGTAAAACTTAGTTCCTGTTGGTTGTGGGGCCCAGGTCTCCATTTTCCAGCTAACTGCAAGCTGAAGACCCACATTCCCTTGGTCGACAGCCCCCTTCATTCATCTTCAAATCCCCCAGTGGTACACTAAGTCCTTCTCACATGCCATTTCTCTGACCTAGTCGAGAACGGTTCTCTGTTTTAAGGAGTTATGTGATTGAACTGAACTCCTCCAGATAACTCAGGATAAGTGACCCATCTCAAAGCCCATGTCCTAAGTCACATCTGCAAAGTCCCTTTAGCCATGTAGAAAACATATTCACGGTTTCCAAGGGTTTGGATGTGGACATCTTTGGAGGACCATTATTCTGCCGCTGTACCTTGAAATCTCAGGGACTTGACACAGTGTATTTTTTTTTTTTTTTTTTGCTCTTGTAACATTTAGTAGATATAACACAGCTTTCCTCTACCTTGTATCTCTCCCGTTTAGGGCATGTGGTTTAGGGCATGTGAAATTTTAGAAAAAAATGCTGCTGCTACATTACGTAAAATGACAACTTTCGGATTAAAAACATAGCCTTGAATAAGACAGTGATGGGGTTTGGTTGGCGTGGGCTCAAGGGATAATGAAAGGATAGTCACTGAAGACAGTAAGTATAGTCAACTACAACTATTTTTGTTTTACTGATCAGAAGTTTGAAGACCATGGGTTGTCTATGCAGAGGCTGTAAGTGGTTTTTGGAGAAACTGAAAAGTCTGTGAAATTAATCTGAGAGCCACTCCATTAGGGTAAGAACTCTGGATCAGCACCCATAAGAACTGGAATCAGGCTAGTCATTTACTTCTCTGGATATTGACTTGACTACAAGCCTTTGGTGTCAAGTGCAGATGATAAACTTAATGTGCAATATGTGTTCATATAAAAATATATGTATATTTACATATTCACTGCATTTAATACATATTTGTTGAATTTAATTGGATTAAGCAAACAAGAAACACTGTGTCATAAGGGGTATAGTAAAAGCTTCAACAGGGACTACTTATATCTGAGAAAAAAATTAGCTTTTGTTAAATTAGTATTCTATTGTTGCATGTTCATTGACTCCTCTGTCACAGAAGACTATGTCCTGTGTGAAGACAAAGGCAAAAGTAGTATATAATCATTATGAGTGCTAAGTTTAGAATCAGACATTCTTAGGCTTAAATCGCTACTCTGCCAATTTTAGTTGTGTGATCATGGATAAATTAGTTAACTTTCTTCAGTTTTGCATTTGGCCTCTGTAAATGGATATGCTGTCAGTCACATTCTGTAAGTGAGATAAATACAGAATTTATATAAATCACCTAGAATAATGTTCAATAAATATTAGGCAATGTTGTTATAATTAACAGGATCTGAAGGTGATTTGAGGGTGATGATGAGGGGGTAGAGTCTAGGAAAGCTTTCTGGCATTTGTTTAAGAGATGGTTGCAGGAGTGTGAGGCTGCAGATAGAAGTCAATTCCAAGTCTATTTTGAATGCAAGTGAGAACGAAGAGGGCCTGAACCAAGGCAGTTGCCATGGAGGTGGTGAAGATAGAATGGATTTGAGAGTTCCTTAGGAGGTAGAATCAGAAGAAGTGGTGGCAAGGAAGGGAAAAGTTGAGACTAACTCCCAGGGTTTAAGCCTGGGGGACTGGATCTTTCTTCATCAACTAAGAAATGTTTTGTTTTTTGTTTTGTTTTGTTTTTTTGAGTTGGAGTCTCACTCTACTCCAACTCAGACTGGAGTGCAGTGGCCGCTCCCGGACACCGCAGCCTCGACCTGCTGGGCTCCGGCGATCCTTCCGCCTCAGTCTTCCGAGTAGCTGGAACTACAGGCGCGAGCTACCACACCTGGCTCATTTTGATTTATTGTAGAGATGAGTTCTCGCCAAGTTGCCCAGGCAGGTCTCGAACCTGCGGACTCAGGCAATCCACTCACCTCAGCCTCACAAAGGCGCGGGATTACACTGAGCCACTGAGCCCGGCTAAGAAATGTTTTGTAAGAAAAGAAGTTGAGCTCCATTTTGGCTCTGTTCACTTCTGGGTGCTAGTGGGACTCACATGTAGAGATGACTATTGCTCAATGGAGGTGTCGCTTTGAGTTTCTCTTTTCTCCATCTTGTACAAAATTAATCATTTGGGTAATATCCATACAGAAGTAAGGATGGGAAACCCTGCATGTGAGTGATGTCACTCAAGAATAGCACAGAACAGGGTTTCTTATTCTTGACACCACTGACATTTTTGACGAGACAGTTTTCTTGTTGTGGGGGATTTGCCTGTGCATTCTAGGATGGTTAGCAACATCCCTGGCCACTACCCACTAGATCCCGGTACCATTCCCCTTTCCCAACCAGTTGTCATGACCAAAAATGACAGCAGACATTGCAAAATCTCCCTGGGGACACAATCACCTCTGGTTGAGAACCACTGGATAAAATAAGGGCAAGAGACCAAAGAATGAACCCTGAAGTTCATCAACACTTAAAAAAAGAAGAGATAATGTGAGCAACTCATAGTGGAGGGTTCTAAGAAACAAGTGTTTAGAAAAGTCAATCTCTCTAGAAGAGGTTTCACAAGATAAGGACAGTAAAGAATGATCTTTGGAAATCCAAAAGTGATTGAGAAAAGTGATGAGAAAATCCTCATATTTACAAGACCAGTGGGAGCAGAAATCCAGAGGCAGGAAGATTAATGAAATGTTTGGGGGTCAAACTAGTGCAACCTCTTTGGAAGACAATGTGGCGATTTCTGAAAGAACTAGAAATTGATCTTCCATATGACCCAGCAATCCCCCTATAGGGAGTATGCTCAGAGGAACTCAAATCATTCTACAAAAAAGATACCTGCACACGCATGCTTGTGCAGCTCTATTCACAATAGAGAAAACATGGAGCCAATCATGTTGCCCATCAAAGCTGGACTGGATTAAAAAAATGTGGTACATATACACAATGGACTATTATGTAACCTTAAAGAAGGACAAACATATGGATTTTGCAGCAACTTGGATGGATTTGGAGTTGATCATACTCAGTGATCTATCACATAAACAAAGAACAGAGTACCATATGTCCTCACTCATGAGCAGACCTTGAGCAATTATAAATACTATAAGAAAGCGATTGGCACTAGTGGGAAACTGTCAGGAGAGGGAGGTGGGATTGGCAGTTGAGGGAAACTGCTAGGGGAGGGAGGGACACACCTTATCAACAAGGGTACCTGCATAATCAACGTTTGTACACCTAACCCTGAATTGTACCCCACATCTTTACAATAATAAAAAAAACTAGAAATCAAAAATAAAATAAAATTACCCATAGGCGCGCGTGCACACACACACACACACACACACACAAAGAAATGCTTGGGGGCAGGGTTAGAGAAAGTAAGCTGTCGATGAGCTTGGGTAATATGTGAAGGAGTAAGAAGAGCAGTAATGAAAGGGATGGGTATCAGGGGAATGCCTTCCAAGGGGCAAAGCTTCTTAAGTCTTGCTAGGTAGGGAACTCCTTGAAGGACATGACCACATGCTATTTCTTTTGGAAATGTCATACTTGATTCATAGGACAGGCTCAATAAATGTACATGGATTGAATTAGAGACGCTTTTATTACCCTTTCTTGGACTTTGGATATTTTAAAACAACTCCAGGAAGAGAGCAATGCTCAATACAAAGGATGAATCACAAATGGCAGAATTATAGACATGAGTCAGAGATATTCTGGGTGTAGATCTGCCCTGTGTCCTCTAACCATACCACCTACTCACCTCACATTTCCCATATGAACCTATAGTTCCCTTTTTGCTGCCAACCAGACTTTGTTCCCTAACTCAAGTCATGGGTGATTGTTTTGACTAATTGACGGTGACAAATAGCTACTAAATTGGGTAGATAAGGGGAACAAATTTGGTGTCCTTGTCTTTCCTGAATGCTTCAGCCTGAGAGAGATTGGAATGTTCCCGGGATTGAATTGCACAAAATTGTGCCGTCAATCTTAAGGATGTCTGGATGAGCTAATGAGATGCAAACGGTGACACATCCAAACAGAACCCAACAGAAAACTTCCTAACTTATAATGTTGTCCTAAGGGCGGCAGCAGAGTACATAAAAGAGAGGGGGGGGAAACACAGCTAACAGCAAGGCTTTTGAGTGATGAGCTGTTGGTTTATCGATAGCTTATGAACACAATCTCACCCTAAAAAGATGAATGGGAAGAGGTTCCAGGAAAAAACTATCTTATTTGAAACGTGTAAAACTGTAGTTTTGCAAAGCCACAAGCAGAGGCAAAGTTTATTTTCATTTGGTTTTCACCATAGCTCATGTCTTCTCCTCCCAGAGGACCCAAAACCAGAAATAGCCTTCAAAAATTAACCAACATCATTGACATCCAGATCATAGCCTCTGAGAAGTCAAGGCTTACTCAGGCCTGACTCAGGGCTGTTCTTAACATCACTGAGCCCAGTGCCTTCCACCTAGCAGTTGCTTGGCTAATGTTTTTTGTACTAAAATGAAGTGATTTTTTTCAAATTGATGCAGTTTGAAGTAGGATTTTGAATGTCTCATTTGATTTTAAGTGAAAACCCAAAAAATGCAGCCAGGTCTCAGGTAATGCCAAGGGCCTTGAAGAGCACAGCTTTTAGGGAAGCCCAAACTTTTGATATATTGCTAAACAACCAGTTTAATCAGAACGCCTTTCCCAAGCCCTCGTGATGAGCAGTGACATGCTAATTGAAATGTACTTTCCCCAGTGAACCACTTAACAATTTATATAAATATCAAAGCCCTGGGCTCTACTGTCAGTCTTTGTTTTGGAATGAGAAATTTATAAAAAACATATGTTTCCAACTGTCATTGACAGAGTGTTCTGAAAATATGGCCACTGAATCACATCCGACTTTACTTTCTGCAGACACCGAACCAGTCAGGGTACATTTCTCTGTTAATAACATCTCCTTTCAAAAGGAATCTACTCCACACCGGGGTTTCATTACTGAAATCTGGGGAACTTTGATAATGGAGGTGGGGTTGAGGGAAGGAAAGAAAAGCCAGAGAGAAAGAGCTAACATATTTCAAATTCTAATTCTGGCAGGTGAGAAAAGGGAAGTAATTATGAGAGAGACCACTGATCTTGCTGCTGGCTTGGTAAACCTAGTGAATAATACTGTCTTCTCTGGTAAACATTAGACACAAGCATGTGTCTCTTTTACAGGCAAAAGTTCTGCGATTGTGAGTGAAATCGTTCCTGAATCGGAAACCTTCCTGTTTGAGTTGGAAGAGGGACAGTCAGTCTGCGATCGTAAGTCTGGCTTGCAGAAGGACTCCAGAGTTGAGCTGAAAGTGTGAAATCCTGCAATAACTGTATCAACAGGGCCAGACAGAGCGTCTTTTGTCTTCTTAAGCTATCTGACTTTCCCATAGGGTTTCTTTCCCCCAACATGCCTCAAATGGTGTTGCTTAATGAAAAATGCCACTCGGGACAAGGTAGCTTGGGTCAACCAGCGTACGAGGTGGACATTCTAGTAATTCCAGTCAGATGAGAGAAAAGGATGGGCTTAGACAGCTTGGGAAAATGAGTCTTGAGGGTGGCACCAGCACGGCAGCCGAGCTGGTAGGGCAGAGGAAATGGGTCACGTGTCAGTCACTGTCCTCCACAAGCCTCTCCAGCATCTCAGAAATGCCACAGACCATGAAACCCATGCAATTGTTTTGCTTCTAAGCTACATATAAATCTCTTAATTGCATGCCCTAAGCCGTGAGACATCTAAGCTGAATTGTTTTGGGGGAAAAAGAGAAAAAAAGAATGGAAGGAAGGAAGAAACTTCTGCTGGCAGGCAAGCGATCTGCATTTCATTTCAATTTAGATAGTTTTGCTATACATTTTTTTCCCAAGGTTTCCTGGATTTCAATAATATATCTTTCATCGCCAGATCACCAAAAAGTGGTTATGTTGAGCTGTCTCAGGGGCTTTGGAGTGGATATCAGGGATTACTTTATAACTGGGAACTTATGAATTGTATTGGGTTTACAAATGACTTGTTTTTCTCAGTTTAATGGTCAAGCCATGAAACTGATAACTTATTCCTGGAAGGGTATGTGCATGATATGTTAATGGGTCTTTGAGAACAGGATTTAAAAACAACTAACACACGCACACAGGCACACATACACACGCACACACTCAACTAGTTTTAAATAAGACATTTGCTGAGTAGATGAGCTCTGACTGCCGCAAATCGCAGGCATTAAATTTTCCATTTTAATGTGTTCCTGCATCCTTCCACCATTGACCCACCTATCCCACCGACTCTAAGAGCTTTGGGGCTGAATTTTTTTAACCTCCTGGCAGCTGCCATTTGACCCTGCAATACAAGCAAGGCATTGTGCAGCCCAGTGGACCTCTGGCAAGAACCAATAGTGCAGAAACCCTGAGTGCCAGTGTGTGCTGATCTGTGTCATGGAGTCACCACTGGCAATGGGTGCTGGGGGTGGCGGGCAAGGAAGGGCAAACAAGTATGGTGCATTTCCGAGCACATCTGGTTTGTTTCATATCAGTCTGATGGCTGTGGCTGAGCAGGGGGTAGCAGGAGGGGGGTCGATAGGTGGGGGGCTTCTGCAAAAAACATGTTTGAATTTCCATTTTATGGGGATGAAAGAACCTGTGTTTGCCAAATTGCAAACCCAAAGAAATATCCTGGGTTGGAAGCCGGGAATTCAACTGCCGCCTTTGAGGTGAAGGTGATTTATAGCCGGCCAAAGGAAGAGTCCAGGTCCACAGAGCGAGGGAGGGTGGGAACTGAGGAAGCGGGACAAGAAAATGAAAGATGGGCTGGAATTTTCCTGACTCTCCAAAAGCTATCTCGGTGTAACATTGTGATGAGTTGGGTGTAAATGAATCAGAAACATACGGATCAAACTTCCCTGAAAACAGGGAAATGCAATCATGCACTGCGTAGTGACATTTCAGCCAGTGATAGACTGCATATACCATGGTGGCCCCTTAAGAATATAGCATATTCTTACTGTACCTTTTTATGTTTAGAGATATTTGGATACACAGATATCTATAGTTGTTTTACAGTTTCCTACAGCGTTGGGAACAGTAACACGCTATACAGGTTTATAGCTTAAAAGCAACAGGCTAGCCCATATAGCCTAGGTGTGTAGTAGGCTATATCTATCTTCTAGGTTTGGGTAAGTACACTCTGTGATATTTGTACAACGACAAAATCACCTAGTGGCACATTTCTCAGAACATGTCTATATCACTAAGGTATGTATGACTATAGTGGGAAACCATGGTGGTCAAACTGGGGGCTTGGGACAATTCTAACGTGGACCTAGCTGAAAACTTTCTCTTCTGCCTGACAGATGCAAAGTTTTTCTGTGATGGGCTCTCTCCAGCTTTGGAGAGTGGTTAACATTGAAAACTCATAGTCCAAACCATCCTTGTTATTCCCAGGGTAGAGGCTCCAGAGTCACTTCCTAGAAAAACTGGCTGAACTGTGATGACAAGAAAGGGAATGAGACCTGAGGGACCAGGGGAGGGGCCTGAATCAAAACCCCAGGATTGTGGCCAAAAAAAGAGAAATCTTCCTGAAGTCCTTCACCCTTTACCTCCATGTCCTAACTGCAAGGTCTCTTTCAGTGTCTGTTAGGACCACCCCTTGGCAACAATTGCTATTATCGTTTAGCTTCAGTAGGTTTTCTTTTCTTTTTTCTTTATTTTTAACTTTTTTAATAGAGAAGGAGTTTCTCTATGTTACCCAGACTGGTCTCGAACTCCTGGCCTCAAGCGATCCTCCTGCCCTGATCTCCCAAGGTGCTGGGAATACAGATATAAGCCACCGTGACTGGCCTGCATTTTAAACAGTCACTCTAATATTATATTTATTTTTCCAAAAGATACGCCTAAAAAAATGTGTGATGTTTAGAGTTGCAGCATCTCTTCTTTGGTTCCACTTTGCAGACTCTGGCATTTACATCATTTAAACACCAACTTTGATTAATGCGAAAAAATAACTTTAGAAATTTTATCTGCAGAGTTTTTAGTTCTTTGGACATGTTGCTAGGCCACGGGTAAGATTCTTGGGGTAAGTCCTCCTTGTCAGGATGTTGAAGGAAGGAGAGAGAGAAGGCTGCAAATGAGAACCAGAAAAGCTGACGAGGAAGCTGAACATGGATGGCTGGTGTGCCGGTTCCACTTCCGCAAGTGAGAATGACCATGACATTTGTGGAGAGTGGACTCCACTCTGGGCACTGTGCTAAGCTCTCCAGATACGTCCCCTCATTTAGCCCTGAGGGTAGCTATCAGAGAATGCATGACACCCATTTTACAGATGGGAAAACTGAAGGACAGAGGCTTTAGTTACAGGAGGACTGTGTGAGGCAAATGAGACACCTGCCTCAGATATACAATTTAAGGGGACATCCCAAAACCTTAGTCATCCAGTTGTATGCCATTTTAATGCAAGAGTTTTTCAAATGATTAATTAATGCAAAGTAATTTATAATGAGCACATTATTAAAATTTTCAACAAAAACAGGAAACTGATCCTATACCAGCACAACCCTTCTCTGTAGGCTCACCCTAGTCAGTTCCTTGGTGCACACAGCTAGGTGGATGTTCAGAACTGTGATTCTCACCATGTGCCTCCACCAAGTGGCTCAACCGCCCACAGTCCTGTGTCCCTGGTGCTCACACCTTGGAGACGAAAGGAGAAAAAGAAAGGACTGAGCAAAGGGTGAGGCATGTCCCATCTCAGAGGAGAAGAAACTGGCTGAACTGGGATGACAGGAAAGAGAGGAGACCTGAAGGACCAGGGGAGGGGCCTGCATCAGAACCCCCAGGATTGTGCAAAGAAAGGCAAGGAGATAAGGAACGCCACTGGGAGGCTCAGGGGGTCCTTGTATGTTTGTTGTTGTGATCAGCCCAGACTTTTCGGCCTCACTGAAGGAAAAAGGAGACAGGCAAGCTAGGATGGGAGAAGGATGCGGCAAAGGCCAACAGCAGGTAAGTCTGCAAAAGCCTGGTCTGCTGCAGGGTTGGAAGCAGGGAATTCAACTGCTGCCTTTGAGGCAAAAGTGATTTATGGCTGGCCAAAGGAAAAGTCCAGGTCCCCAAAGTGAGGGAGGATGGGAACTGAGGAAGCAGGACAAGAAAATGAAAGATGGACTGGAATTTTTACACTCTCAATATGGGGCAGGGTGAGAAAGTCTCCACGAGATGGAGGGTGGGCAGGGATTGGAGACATGGTGAAGAAGTGGGGAGGGGTCAGGGAGGGCATAACAGGGACAAAGTGTGCTGGGTGGGGAAATCGAGACAATGAGACATCCAGTAACTTGTCTAAACTCACCGTTAGTAAAGGGCAGAGGCAGGAATTGAACTCAGGAAGTCTGCACCTCTGCTCTTGACCACTACATGACACTGGGAGAAATCAGGAAGAAGCCAGAAGAAACCTAAAGACCAAGATGAGGAGTTTAAAACTGTAAATCCTGTCGGGCTATTCTGGATGATATCTAAACAGAGTGGAGAAATTCACCCCATAGGATTTCAGGCTGTGGGTACATAAATTGATCATGCTTTGATTTTTCATTCAAGTGGTAATTAACAGAACAGACTCTGGCCTTTGAGACAACCAGACTTGAGTCCACTTAAGCTCTTTGAGCTTCACTTTTGTCATCTGTAGAATGGGGACAGTAATACCTACCTGCAGAGAGCTGTTGTGTGGAATAAACAAGAAAGTGCAATTGAACACAGAGGACATGAGTCATTTGAGATTCTCATAGAGTAGCTGCTCCAACATTTGTGAATATCATTAAGAGATGAATAATTGTCATTGTGAATATCAGCTGCTCCACACATAATACTAGGAATTATCATAGTAATACTCTTAATAACAGCTAATGTTTATTGAGTACTTACTCTGCACTCGGCACTGTATTAATTTATTTCTGCATTTATAACCACTTCCAAGGTAAGTGCTTTGCTGTCCTCATTTTATTGTGAAATTAGGCTGATCACGGATGTTTTAGGCACTGTTAGTTTGTGAGTTTGGTTCACCCATGATGCATTTTGAGATTTGGGAAGATTTCATAGTGAAGTCGTCTTAGCAGAGCCAACTCAATGTCTGCCTACCCTCAGAGCTCAGAGAAGCCCTGTTCCCTCCATGAGGTCCCTGTGATCCGCAGGGCAGCAGAAACCTTCCTACATCTATGAACATAGCCCACTTACTGAGATTATTGTCTTTCGGCTGGTCTTGGACTTGAGAGTTGCCGTGTGATCTTGTCATCATTCTTGTATTTTCTCTTGTTTCTGTTCTTTGGTGAATGATCTGTCATCCTAACTCCAATCTGGGGAGGACACTTTGTTCATATTACATTGTCTTTCCCATACCCTCAATGAATGGATACCTGAATACGGACAGTATACCAGAGAATACTTCATGATTTGCTCGATCTGTTCATATTTAGCTAAAATTAAATGTTTGTCATTTCCATCCTCAACTGCCTTCTCTTACTGGGAAAGCTGATGATTCTATTCTACTATATTGGTTTCAAGCTCCTCCTCCAGATAAAAATACTGCCACCCACCAGAATTCTAGGGTAACTCAGAATGCCTGGGTAACAGTTGCTTTCGAGGGCTTCTCCCTCTTGTCCCTCTATCCCACGAGAGAACTTAGAATTGATCCATGGGAGGGCGGCAGGAAAGATGCCAGATAATTCAGTTCATATCTCTTCAACTGAGTGATAGGACGTGAGAAAATAGCTCCTTGAGTCTCGGAGATGTCAGCATGCTGAGTGCATGACAGGTAATGAAAGAGGGTTTTCCCCACGCGTTATTTTTATGGAATTATTGGCTCAAGTTGTGGAATAATAGAAATAAATCTTGTTTGAAAATATAGCATTATACTTCCAAGTAGTCTTAGCACCATGAGAACAGTCAGCGAAAGCTGGAGCCTGGCTGTAGGTGAGTACCACCACATAAGAGCCATTGATTTTTATATCTCCTTGGGTAGCAGAAGCCCATGAGAAATGGAAGATAAGTGGTATATACACCCCATTTTCCACCCTCTTGCCTATGACAGACATTGCTAACCAATTGTGGCAATCGTTCCCACTTTGCCTAGTACAGTCTCAGAATTCTTCTCATTACAGTTCTGTAGGCAGCCATTTCCAATTAGATGGAGCTGGAATGAGGAGCAAAACTTATTTGCCAACTATACTCTTTCGATAGACAGGATTGCATTGAGTTTAGTATTGTTTAGTAGATAAAATGGGTCTGGCTTTTAAATGATGAAAAGTACCATCTATATGCTATATGCTTAACTTTAGGAATGTTACTTGATATAGTTTGAATGTTGTCCCCTCCAGATAGCATGTTGAAATACGATCTCCATTGACGGAGGTGGGGGGTCGTGGGAAGTAATTATATCATGAAGGTGGATTCCTCATGAATGGCTTGAGTAAGTTCTTGTTCTATTAGTTCACAAAAGAACTGATTGTTTAAAAGAGTCTGGAACCACCTCCTCCTTCTCTTTCACTTCCATTCTTGCCATGTGACACACCTGCTTCCTCTCCATCTTCTGCCATGACTTATGCTTACTGAGGACTTACCAGAGCCCACCACATGACAGCATCACACAGAATCATGAGCCAAAATAAACCTCTTTCCTTTATAAATTATCTAGCCTCGGGTATTCATAGCAACACAAAATGGACTAATACGTTACTTCTTTTCTCTGAACCTTTGTTTACCTATCTCTGAAGAGGGGAAATTATGACAAATCTTGCATGGTTATTGGAGCAACTAAGCAGACTACATATTAAAAGTGCCTGGTAGGTACCTGTGCCATTGGATTCATGGTGGTTTCCACTTTGACTTGCTCTGAGTCCTGATGGGCCTGAGAACACATTTGGTCCATGACCCTACATATAGACAGAATCAAGCTCAAGCCTTCCCTTCTTCAGATGTGATTCTAGAATGCTGAGGGGACTTCATCTGTTTTCTTCCAACGTTTCCGTGTACATTTTGCGAAGGCCTATATGATATGAACTTGAGGATTCTCTCATACTGTGTTTTCCTTCAAGATGTCATCATTGGCTCAGAGGCTTGAGCTCAATGTAGTGACACCTGCCACTTGGATAAAAGTTGAAAAACGTACTCTAGTATCTAGAACACCATTGCCTGAAATTGGCACTTTTTGTTCATGGCCTTGAAATTTGTCTGCTTTCACCTGCTCCTGACCCACTTCAGTGCATTCTCCACACAATTCCAACATGTCTTGAAATGTAAACCTGAGTTCTCTTTCTTTGAGCTGTTGGTGGCTGCTATACTCGCCAGCATTCTGGTAGGAAAGAGATAGCTCACTCAACCAGTAAACAGGAGAGTTCAATGAAGGGACTATTTTCAAAAGCATGGGTGGGGGAAGGGAAACCAACAAGGAATGATGGCATACCCCCAGGCTATCAAAGTCATGACCACTTCCAGACTGAGGGGCCAGGTGAGGGAGTGTCTGTGACCCAGGCATTCTCAACCGGGATGACATCACCACCCCCAAAGGGATGAAGATATATGCATAAAGCACAGATATACACAGAGTACATACAACTAACTTCATTGGAGAACCAGCAGGAAGACAAAATGTCTTACAAGGTTCCTGGGGGGAGGGGGGCGACGATAATTTTTAAAAGCATTAAAACCTACTGCAGTACCTGAGGGATTATGCTGCCTAACACAATCTATGGCAGCCTGTATGTCTTCTTTTGAGAGGTGTCTGTGTCCTTTTCCCCCTTCTGTAAGTTGTCTATTTACTCTACTGATAGTTATTTTGCTGTGCGGAAGCTTTATAGTTTAATTTGGTCCCAATTGTTAATTTTTGTTTTGGCTGCATTTGATTTTGAGGACTTAGTCATAAACTTGTTGCCGGGACCAATGTCCAGAAAAATGTTTCTTAGGTGCTTCCTGAATTAAAGACACATTTACATACATATAGCCTTGTGTAGAGAAATGCAGCCATAACCCCAAGGAGGGAGCCTGGGGAGTAGATATCCTGACCTCCCACCCTCTTGTCCCGATTGACTATGTGTGCTTTCCAGTAGCTGAACCCAGTGGAACGCTAGAAGTTCAGGAAGCTTGTGGATAGAGACCATCCTGATCAGTCTTCTGGGGCCCAGAGCAGGCTGGAGGTGGGTGGAGATGAATTTGGAGGAGCAAAGGGAGAATAACCAATAGCACTGCCAATAACTCTCAGAATAAAGGGCCAAGATTTCTTTTGGCTCACAGAGATCTGCACAACTGGTCTCCTTCCCAGCTCTCCATTCATCCCCCTCCCACTTGACTTTATTGTTTCATCCTTTTGGTTTCCCAAATACTGAGCTAGTTCCTGACTCAGGGCCTTTGCATATGCTATTCCTTTGATATGGTACATGCTTCCTTCCCTCCTTCCCATCCTCCAACTCTCAGCTTAAATGTCACTTTCTCAAGGATATCACCCTGACCCTTTGGCAGGGCTCTATTTCCTGTTATAGTTTCTCCAAGAAGTATTCAGCTCCTCATAGCACTAATTATAGCTATAACTCAAATACTTCCTTGTGTAATCATCTGCTTAATTTCTGTCTCTCCCACTAGACAAAATGCTTTATGAGGCCAATAAGCCATTACCCTAGACAAGTGCCTAATACATAGTAAGAGCTCAATAAATATTTGAATGAATGGGTACATGCTGGCAGAAAATAAATATATTCAAGCACAGAAACTTTCTAGAGTCTGACTGTGTTAGAAACCTAGCTTTACCATTTACTAGCTATGGGATCTTAGGGAAGTTGCTTAACCTCTCTGTGCCCTAAATTCTATTCATCTGTGAAATGCAAACATAATAATAGAAGAATAATAACATAATAGGATAGAATAAGTGGGTTAGTACATGCAATGTGCTGAAAAGAGCACATGGTAATTGCTCAATAAATGACATCATCATAGTCATCAAATCCTCATCATGTAATTAATCTATTGTTTACTGGCTGGTGGTGACATTTACACTAATCAGAGAGGATAAAAGTGCATGTTAAGCTTAGATAGCACTGATTCTGACCGTCTCGTTTTTAAAAGCAAGATCCCAATTTTCCCGATACTATATCCTGAAAGCAATTTATTTTTTCTCTTTTCATATAGTTAGAATCTCAGGAAAAAGTTATTTGGCAACTAATCTTATTTACCCCATTCAGAGATTAATCTTGTTGCTGCTGAGATGGGACATGAAGGCTTGGGTTTCTTTCCAAGCCTTTGCATTGGTTGGCTCTCTCCCAAGGTTTAGCTCCTAACTCAACACCAGACACAGCAGGGACAAGGGGGAGACAGGGCAGAACGTGGCATCAGAATCATTGTGTTCCAAGAGGCATGGTCTTGGGACGGTCAGCATTGTTTCCTGGAAGGTCACTGAGGGATGCAGGAAAACCAACTGAGGAGTAGCTAATCCTATAGGGAGTGGGACCCGAGGGTAAAGATCAGGAAAAGCAAGCCAGGTAACAGGAGCAATACCGTGAGACAGGAGCGCTGACCACACCTGCTGGAGTGAGCCACTACATTTTTCTGGATTGGGCATACACACGCCCGCTTTTGCACTGCAGCATTTTACAGGGTTTTTCTGATACCAGGTTGGATCATGGAGTCACACAGTGGTCAGAACCCTCCCATTCTGTCCTTTAATAGCAGAGGACAGTGAGGTCTAAGGTCAAGCGACTGACCTTAAGCCCTGCGGCAGTAATGGAGGTAGTACATGTCTCATGTCCCCTAGACTCTCCAGCTAGTATTATTGCCTTCCTTGACTTTTCTTTCACGATAACCCTTAACTTCTCATGTGGCTCTCTGTTCACACTCAGGCTATATGGAAAAATTCATTTCCATAAAGTTACACAAGCACACTGCATTTTTGAGCCACACCACCTGAACAGGCATCCCCATAGTCACACACAATACCTGTGACCCAGCTCCATCTCTGGAAACCTGAGCAATGTTAGTACCATGTGTACTTGATTTTTGTGAGTGAACCGTGCATTTGACATGGATGGGGGCATGCATGGCCGAGCAATCACTGTCACAGAAAGAAGAATTTATGTTTGCATCTGTGTCTCACCTCTTTTCACATCTGGTCTTGGAAGGCCTCTGGGAATTTGCTGGGAAAAGCAAAGGAGAGCAGAGAAAAGGTCTCTTCGTACAGCTGGAGTCAGGGCTGAATAAAGATGAGATTGCCATTCTCCTGCTTACAGGGAATCAGTGGGCTTTGACTGTTTAGTGGCTTGATGTCACTGGTCTAAACAGCTCTCTGATCAGACATTAAGAGCCTTCGAAGTGTCTTTGGAGGTCAGTTTCATAGTTTACCCTGCCAGAATTTTTTTTTTTTAATGATGGTCACCAAGGAAAAATGTGTACCCCTCCTGAAGTCAGTTTAAGGAGGTAAATTCTCTCAAGTTTATCAAAACATTTTAAAACAGCACATTTTCTGTATTATCTTTTAGGTAGGGTTCCATTTGTTTAGCCCACAAAGTGGGTCTTTATTTTCCCTGGTATGCTAATGGGAAGTATTGTGACTCCAGAATAGGTCACAGACTCAGAGTAAGTGGCCAAGCTCTTTTGGATTTAATAAATGCCAATTTATTCCCTCTTTAGCCTTTGCTCTCACAGTGAAAAGATCTGTACCTTTTATCAGACTTCATATAACAGTGTCCCTATCCCATTGTTTATCATAATTACCTCTTACATTTTCCCCACTTCTTTTAGAGGACAGAGACAGAACTATATGCGATATTCTCAGGTCTAGACATATCACTGTCAAGGAGTAAGGAAAAGGGAGTCTCTTCTCTTTGGTTGAGTTTGATCTTTATGGAAATGTTGTGCAATAATACTGTTGTTAGGATTTTTTCTTCTGTTTGCTAGAAGAGTATAGTGGGCTGATAACATTAAGGAGTAAATTATCCATACTAATTACCTCCTCGATACAGATGGGTTTAGAGTTCATCACCTTCTAAATAGTATTCTTTTCACACTGGTGTCAGTTGGACACCTGCCTGCTCACCCTCCCAGCACTGTGGAACCCATTCTGGTGACCACTCTACCTTATCTGATCCATTTCTTGTTCGGTGCTGTTTACTTAGCACAGCGTCTGAGAGCATAGTGTAGATAGAAAACCACTGAAAATCCTTCTCCACATGGGTCCATAGCTTTGTCAAAAAAGGTGGTCTCCTGGCAGGTACCGTTCTTTATGTAAGCAAATGATTCCCCATGGCATCTTATAGCAGTGTGTTCCAAGCATTTTTGTCTGCAACGGGCAGAAATATATTTTGCATTGCAAATTAGTAAACACACATGTGCATGTGTGCACACACACACACACCTGAAACGAAAATTTTACAAAATAATATTCATACTACATGTGACAAAAGGTTAAAAAAACAAGTAATATGGTAGAAAACCATATACTTGCAAGCAACATTTTTAAAAGATATTAGTTGTAACATTCTAAATGTATTTTTGACATAAACTATGAAGTTGAGGCCAGCAGTTTGAAAAACAATAGACTATAGTACTTTTATGTCAAGGACCCCAACTTTATCTTGCAATTATTTTCCTCTTTAAAATTTTCCTTTTGTTTCCTTTCTTTCAATCTTCCTTTATTTCTTTTTTAAGAAAAACTTTTGGAAAGAGAAGGAAATGCAAGGTTAGCAATAGGCCGATCAAATCCCCACTACAAGATTGAAATTCATGCCTTTCTCCGAGTCTCTGACTCATATCTTGGATCACAGGCTGTTAGTGTCTTCAGCTTTCCTTGAAGTTGCCAAATGAATCCCAAAAAAGATACACTAATTTACCTTCCCAATAGCAGTATATGGGAGTTTCCAAGTTCCTACGTACTTGGCAACACTAGGTATTCTGAAACTTTGAAAACCGTTGATGCATGTGGAATTGTTTAAATTTCATTTTTTTCATTACTAAAGAAATGGAACATTATTTCCCATATATATTGCTCAATCAGACTTTCATGTACATGAAATGACTATCTGTATTTTGGGTCTATTTTTATATTAGGTGGTATTTTATCAATAATTTGTAAGATTTCTTATATATTCTGTATACCAACCATTTCTGTACTATTTATTCATTATATGAATAGCAAATATTTTTCCCAAATATGAAAAGAAAAAATGCAATTAATTTTTCTCCAATTGTCCCAAAGTATTTTTTTTTTTTTTTTGAGTTGGAGTCTCACTCCCAGGCTGGAGTGCACTGGCCGCTCCCGGGCACTGCAGCCTCGCCCTGCTGGGCTCCGGTGATCCTTCCACCTCAGCCTTCCAAGTAGCTGGAACTACAGGCGTGCGCTACCAAGTCCGGCTAATTTTTGATTTATTATAGAGATGAGGTCTCACCAAGTTGCCCAGGCGGGTCTCGAACGCGCAGGCTCAGGCAATCCACTCACATCAGCTTCCCAAAGGTGCGGGATTACAGGCTGAGCCACCGAGCCCTGCTGTGCCCCAAAGTATTTAATAAATAATCCTTTTCCCCCTTTGGTTTGCAATGCCATTTGTATCATTTGCATAAGTCTTTGTCTATGGATAGTTCTCCTTCTAAGATTTCTACTTTAATCTGGAGTCCTATTTGTTTATCTGGGCCAACGCTATATTGTTTTACTTACTATAGTTTTATAATTGGTTTTAATAACTGGAAAAGTCAGTCTTTTCTCTTGTTCTTCTCCACTTGTACTTGGCTACTGTGTATCTTTTATTACTTTATATGAGTTTTAGCATATTTTTTAACTCCATGAAAAAATGTTATTTCTAAATAACATAATTAGTTAACATTTAGAATATTATCTTTTTATAATATTTTCTAATTTTTTGGTGCCTAGGCATACTATTGATTTTTTATGTCAATCTAGAAATCTTTATGAACTTTCTCACTGTTTCAAAATGTTGCTTGGATTTTCTAACTAGACACAGTATAAATAAAGGACCATTTTATTGCTATTAAATTCTTATAGTGTTTGGTTATTATAAATAAGCCATTATGATGATGATTAATGTGCAAATCTTTGGGTGGACAGGAGCTTTCATTTACCTTGGATGAATAGTGGAATGGCAGGATCACGTGGTAGATGTATGTTTAATTTACAAAACTGCCAATCTGTTTTCTAAATTTGTTGCATCATTTTTCTATTCCTACTAGTAGAGTATAAAGTTTCCAGTAGTTTCACATCCTTGTCAACACTTGATATGGTCGGTTTTTTTAAACTTTAGACATTTTGGTTGGTGTGTAGAAGCATTGCGTTGTGGTTTTAACTTGCGTTTTCCCGGTGCCTTATGAAGTTGTGTGCCTTTTGTGTACTTTTTGTCATTTGGACCTCTTTTTTTAAATTTTTTTTTGAGTTAGAGTCTCACTCGTTTGCCCAGACTGGAGTGCAGTGGCCGCTCCAGCCACCACAGCATCGACCTGCTGGGCTCCGGCCATCCTTCCACCTCAGCCTTCCAAGTAGCTGGAATTACAGGCCCGCCTACCACGCCCAGTTAATTTTTTTAATTTATTATAGAGATGAAGTCTTGCCAAGTTGCCCAGGCAGGTCTTGAACACGCAGGCTCAGGCAATTCACTCACCTTGGTCTCCCAAAGTGCAGGATTACAGGCTGAGCCACTGAGCCCGGCCTCTCTTTTTTTGAAGAGCTGACTGTCCAAATCTTTTGTCTAGTTTTAAAAATTGAGTTGTCTGATATATGGATAAACAAACTGTGGCATAGTAATACATTGAGATACTACTCAGCATTAAGTGAGGGCAAACTGCTGATAACCAAACATTATGTTAAGTAAAAGGAGCGAGATTCTATACTGTTTGATTACATATGAAAGTCTAGGAAAGTCAAAACTGTAGTGATAGATAGCTGATCAGTGATTTCCTGGGGCCAGGGCTGGGGGAATGAAATTGACTGTAAAAGTCGTGAAAGCACTATTTAGGGTCATGGAAATGTTCTATATCATGATTGTATCTATTATCATATAACATATACACTTATTACAACTAATTTATTTGCATATTTAGAATGGATAAACTATTATTGCAAGCATATTGTATCTCAAAAAACTGACTTAAAAAGACAAAAAAATTGAGTTGTCTATTTTTTTGTAATAAACTTGAAAAAGGTCTTTCTACATTCAATATAAAAGTGCTTTGTTAATATTTTGTTTAGCAAATATTTGCTTCGTCTGTGGCTTGTCTTTTTGTTTTCTTAACATTGCCTTTTGAAAAGAATAAAATTTTAATTTGATCAAGTCATATTTATTAATTTTTTTCCATAGTTCATTTGTGTGTACATGTTGGAATGAGGAAATCTTTGCTAAGCCCAATGTCATTAAGTTTTTTTTTTTATGTTTTCTTCTTAAAGTTTTATGATTTTTGCATATGTCTATCCAATTGTTCCAGCACCATTTGCTGAAAAGATTGTCCTTTCCACTATTAAATTACCTTGGCAACTTTATCCAAAATTAATTGACCATAAATATGAAGCCTATTTCTGAACTTGAAATTCTGTTCCAATGATCTACAAGCCTCACTTTTTGTCAAAACCACAGTCTTGATTACGGTGGCCTTATAATAAATCTTGAAACCAGTTAGTTAAGTGCTTCAACTTTTACCTTATTGTGAAACATCATTTTGACTATGTTAGATCATTTACATTTTCATACAAATTTTAGAATCAACTTGTCTATTTTTTTTTTTTTGAGTTGGAGTCTCACTCTGTCGCCCAGACTGGAGTGCAGTGGCCACTCCGGCCACCGCAGCCTCGACCTGCTGGGCTCCGGCGATCCTTCTGCCTCAACCTTCCAAGTAGCTGGAACCACAGGCGCGCGCTACCACGCCCAAATGATTTTTGATTTATTGTAGAGATGAGTTCCAGCCAATTTGCCCAGGCGGGTCTTGAACCCACAGGCTCAGGCAATCCACTCACCTCAGCCTCCCAAAGCGCGGGATTATAGGCTGAGTCACCGAGCCCGGCTCAACTTGTTTATTTTTAAAAAGAATAAGCCTGCTGGGATTTTGATTGGTAATATGTTTAATATGTAGTTCACAGCACTTCTTTCCCTGTAATATTACAAAACTGGAAACAACCCAAATGTCTATAAATGGGTTAATGAATAAACGAATTATGATATAGCCATACAATGGCTATATCAGCAATGAAAAGGAATGAACTATTGATATATGCAAAATCATGAATGAATCTCAAAATCATTATGCTGAGTTAGTGAAACAAGATCCCCCCCCAAAAGAGAGTATAGGCTAGACTATTTCATTTATATAAAATTCTAGAAACTACAGCTTAAGAAATAGTGGCAGAAAGCAGAACGGTGATTACTAGGATTGGAGTTAGGTTCAGGAAGGACAAATGGGAAAAATTACAAAAGGATATGGATAAATTTGGGGGAGTGATAGATATATTCATTATTTTTATTGTGATGACCATTTCACAATGCATATACAAGGGGGGGTGACCCCCCAAAAAACCCATAGTTTAAAATATTGTATATTTATTCTTATATGTTAAAATTTCAGTCACCTTCAAAGTACTCTCCATTTGATGCAATACACCTGTGGAGATGCTTTTTGCACTGCTCAAAACAGTTTTTGAATGAGTCGATTTTAATGCCTTTTAGTGCTTCTGTCGTTTGTTGTTTAACCTCTTCCACATGGGCAAAATGTTTCCCTTCGAGGACTTTTTTCATCCAAGGGAACAAACAAAAAAGTCACTCGAGGGTAAGATGGGGTGAATAGGAAGGGCGGGGCAGAGTCATACCATTTTTGCTCAAAAACTGCTGACCACTCAGTTTTGTGTGGGAAGGTACACTCATAAATCATCCACTATGAAATGGGAAAACACACGAAATCCCCAAAACAAAAATTCACTGAAGCTGAACGCAGCCTCTCACAACAATGCTAGCTGGTACACTGATGCCTATGGGTTCCTAGAACACTTACCTAGTGGAAAAGCCTGTGCTATAAGGAGCCCATCCTCCAAAATATATTTCTGTGTTTTTTAAGGTCCCCCTTGTATAAGACAAAATTTAGCGAACTGTGCATTTTAAATATGTGTAACTTATTTTTATAACACCTACACTTCAATAAATCTGAAAAAGAAATCTTACACCAATTTTAGACCTTTTCTTATCTTTTTCTCCCGTTGATAATATCTGTGTAATATGGGTATGATGGTAGACCTCCTTATGTTGTTCTTAACTTTAAATGAAATGTTGCTACTGTTTCAGAAAGAATTTTCCTTTTTTCTTTTCTTTCTTCTTTTTTCCTTTCATTTTCCCACCCCCACTCCTTTCTCTTTTTTTATTCCTTCCTTTCTATCTTTCTTGAGATAAAGTCTATAAAGTTAAAAAGGTTCCTGGATATCTAGCAGCTATTTATTTTTATTTTTTAATCAGAAATGAATGTTGAAGTTTATAACTGCTTTTTTCCAGCATCTAAAGAAGCATCACATCTTTTCTTCTTCTGTTACTGTAAAAGATTTTATATATATACATACATACCCTTATAAATACACATAGATATGGAGAGTTGTCTAAATTTCTTATATTTTTGTGATAAACTTTATTAGTCTTGAGACATTTTTATTCTTAAAATGATGAGCTTGATATGCTACATTTAGGCTTTTTTTGGTATACTATTCATAAGTGAGGCTGGTCATGTTTATTTTCTTACCCATGTTTGTTCAGTTTTGATGTCATGCTTAGGTTACCTCATAAAATATGTTGAAGCACTATCCTGCTTCTGAGATTCTGTGAAACAATTTTGTTCAATATGAAACTTCCCTGCTCCGTGAAGATTTGTAAAACCTTACCTAAAAATATTTACTGGTATATTTTTGGGTAAGATATATTACTATATATTCAATTACTTTGGTGATTATAACTCATTTAGGTTTTCTATTTCCTTCTTAGTCCATTTTTATAGTTTATGTTTTCCAGACAGTTGACCATTCTAACTTTCAAAATTTGTTTCAAAAAAGATATTCATTGTTTGTTATATTAAAATGAATATATACATATAGGTGAATATATAAATGAATATATACACAGAGATACTATATATTCATATATATAAATACATACATACACACACACAGATACATAGAGACAGAGAGAAAGAAAATTTCTATTGTGTCTGTAGTTTTGTCTAATTTGCAATCCCTAATATTGTTTCCTTATATTTTCTACTGTTTGCTTAAGTGGATTTGCTAAAGTTTGTCCCTATTTAAAAGAACCAAATTTTGGTTTTGATAATTCGTTTAATTGATTTATTACTGCTTTTTTAGTCCTTTATTTTCTGCTCTGTTCACGATTAACTTCTTCATTGAAACATTTAACCATTTTCTTTTTTTTTGAGTTGAGGTCTCACTCGGTCGCCCAGACTGGAGTGCAGTGGCCGCTCCCGGCCACCGCAGCCTCACCTGCTGGGCTCCGGCGATCCTTCTGCCTCAGCCTTCCGCGTAGCAGGAACTACACGCATGTGCTACCACGCCCAGCTGATTTTTTTTTTTTTTTTTTATTGTAGAGATGAGGTCTCGCTGCCCAGGCAGGTCTCGAACCTGCGGGCTCAGGCAATCCACGCACCTCAGCCTCCCAAAGGCACAGGATTACAGGCTGAGCCACTGAGCCTGGCTCATTTTTCTTTTTTTTAATTAGAGAAAGTTAAAAATTTTTTAAATTTTTATTTTAGAGATGTGGAGTACAAGTCAGGATTAGGTACATAAGTGATCTACATACAAGTGAAGTTTGAGCCTTCCGCTGGTCCTCACTTGCCTGGTTTAGGATCAGGAACCCTTGGTGATGTGATGTGCCCCCTCCTCTCTCCCTCGTCTGGTAGTGCCCCACTACTGACAATCCCTTTCTTGCATTATTGTAATAAATGCTCAGGATCCACTTATGAGTGAGAACATGGGTCCTCAGTTCTTTGTTTCTGTGATAGATCACTGAGTACTATCGACTCTAAATCCACTGACATTGCTGCGAAGTTCATAATTTTTCCTTCTTTATGGCTTCATAGTATTCCATCATGCATATGTACCACATTTTCTTTATCCAGTCCACTTTCGATGGGCAACACAGTTGGTTCCATATTTTTGCTGTTGTGAATAACACTGCAATAAACATGCATGCGCAGGTATCTTTTTTTTGTAGAATGATTTAAGTTCTTAAACAGTGTGGCAATTTCTAAGAGATCTAGAAATTGACCTTCCATATGACCCAGCAATCTCTCTTCTGGGGATATATCATTTTTCAATAAATATATTTAGGGCTATAAATTTCCCTATACGCACAGCTTTAGCTTCATTTTACAGTATTGAATATCTTTATATTTCTGTGCTAAGTTCTCAGAACTATCTTGCATTTCACAATTTGCTCTTTGTGTTCCAACTTATAGTCTGTTTTGAAATCTTGCCTACTAAATACTGTATTTGAACGGCTATACTTCATTTCTAAGATCTCCAATTGGTTCTTTTTTATCCTAAATTTATAAAAATTATTTTTGATGAGAAGAAAATTCTAGGTCAGAACATTTTTTTTTCAGGGTTTAAAAAATGCTATTTTATCGTTCTCTTGCTTCCACGGTTTCTGCTGAAAAATTAGCCTTTCGTATGTTGCTGATCATTTGAAAGTAATATGCCTTTTCCACCTTCTCTCCAGGCCTTGATATTTTTATTTGCCTTTATTTTTTAGCTGCTTCATTATAATAAGCCTAACTGTTATTTTCTTTGTGTCTACTTAGAGTTTCTGGATCTGTGGACTGATAACTCTCATCAGCTTTGTAAAATTTTCTTTACAAATAGTACTTACTCTTATTCTCTTTCCTCTCCTATGGGACTGCAGTTACAAGTACTTCAGGTTTTTACATTATTTCTTAAATGCCTTTTATGCTTTACTTTGATTCTCTATTCATTTTTGTCTCAGAGCTTCAGATTGGCATTTCTATTCACTTATCTTCCAATTCTTTTCTAAAATTCTTAACTGCAGATACTGCATTTTGTAGTATTAGAATGTCCATTTGATTCATTTTTAAAATTTTTTATAATCAGCTTCAGTGTTGATTTAGTTTTCATTATTATTATTTTACTTAATTTTATTATAAGGATGTGGAGTACAAGTCAGGATTAGATTCACATATCTAGTACTTTTTTATTGTTTGACAGACATGGTATTAAAAGGAATTGTAGAAGCTCCACATAATATCTTCCACCAGCAAAAGCTACTTGTTTCTTATGTTAGATCAATAAGGAGTTGATACCCTTGATATAATCACAGCTTAAGCTGGGTTGAAACTGTTTACAGTTTTAGTAAGATTCATTTCTTTCACTTCTGTTTCTTCTCCATCTCTTGGACATATCTCTCCTGAACTTTTGATTGGAAGGCTGTCGGTTTCTATCTTCTTAATCTTAAAACACTAGGGGAAAATCCGGTTTCAACCTTCAGAAGTTTGAAATCTTGTCCCTCTAAGTTTAAAAATACATATACATTTTGGGGGAAGAGAATAGGCATGTGTTTGGGGTGGGCCATACTCCTCAAAGCAGGAAATTTTTTCCTAAATATTGTGAGATCAAGAGATTTTTAACCTACTCTGTCAAATTCCATAGCCTTTTGTACAGCCTTAGAATTTTGAAAATGAATCCCAGGGAAAGCCAGCTGTGCATTAATGACTCCTGAGGTTTCCAAATTTCCATGCCAGTCCTGCACATCTTCCAAAAGCCTTGCTCATTTCTCTTTTCTCTAACAAATCCCTTTGTGTTTGCTAGGTCTGATCCTCAACCAAATCCAAAACTGGCAAATGCACCCACAGGGAGAAAACAGCCAATAACTGACTACACTCATCAGAAAGACTCTCTTTTCTGAAATTTTAATTCATTTGTTTCTCTTCATTTCTATATCTCTCTGCTATCTTTAAAAACATAATTTTTCCAATTTACCTGGAATTTTTTAGTTGCTATAAAATCCATAGTCTATAAGTACCTACTACAGTATTCCTAGAACATAATCATACTTTAAAGTTATTTTCAAATTTCTCTTATTTTCATTTTCATTTAATTTTTTCCTACCTGTTATTTTTTTGATTAGTCTTCTTCATTTTTTTTTAACATTTTGGTTTGCAGGCTCATCTTGAATTGAATTTTTTTATTGCACTGTTATTCTCTCTCTCTCTCTCTCTCTCTCTCTCTCTCTCTCTCTCTCTCTGTCTCTCTCTCTCCTCATCACTAAATGCCTAGTGGATTCACAGTTACTCCTGCTCTCCCCTGGTAACTCCCAAACAAAAACTGTTTTATATGGGTGGTTTGGGGTTCCCATTCCCCTGAGAATTATGATGCAGCATGATGCCTACCTTAAGTTTTGATTGCAAACTTCTCCCTCCCAAGTCAATGTAGACAACAACCTCTCCAGCTTTCTGTGATGAGCAGGTATGATCCGTCTCAGTGCTTTTGGTCAAAGAGCTTGGTTCTGCTATTCTGCTTTATGCATGTGTGGTGGTGGTGGTGGTGGTGGTGGGAGAAGAGTGGAGTATTTCTAGTCAGTTAGTCAGAGGATATGAATTTCTTTCCACTTTTATCTCCTTCTAGACTTGGAGTTCAGTAGGTCCTCTGCGTCACTCTTTCTAAACTGTTTGTATTTCTGCCCTTTGATTGTTCTGTGGATATGTCTGTCATGTTTCTTAGCTTAACTTTATTTTTTAAATTTTTATGTTTTATCCATCTTAGCTATGCGTTTGAGTTGAGAGAAGATGACTTTGTTCAAAGCTCAACATAACAATGCAATTTTTTCCAAAAGTTGAACTTGAGATTTTTTTAGCCAGTGTTTTTTGGTTTTAACTAGCAGTGGGCATAATCTTTTAACCTCACTAGGACATCACTCAAGAACTCTCGATGTCATTTAGCATGCTGTATCAGTCACCTTTTCAGGATGTCATTTTCCACACACTCACACACACATACACACACACACACACATACACACAACCCTGGAAAATTGATGTAATTGTTCACAAAATTCCTGAGCAAAGAAAATGAGATTCAAACAAAACCTCCATGTACCCTCAATCCATGGTGAGGTACATCTAACACACAGTATATACTAAACAGCACTTCCTCACCATTTCATTAATAAGTAACAGGGCAGAGTCCTCAAGCAAGTTTGAATTTTTCTTTGTCTGTGGCCAACTGGTAAAAATATTCCGATTTTTCTATCTATCCTTGGCTCACTCATTTCTCGTCTGTGAAAAACTTACTGAGCATAGCCCAGAGATGAGGATTTGTCTCAGCACATTGGCACAGACCTCAGACAGTATCCATTCAGGATCCTCTCCTGTTGCTTTCCTAAAAATATATTCCCTATTTTCTTTAAATGCCCACCGTTACTCTCCTTAGGGAAAAATATTTTATTGTAGTCAAATACCTTACTGGAGTTTCTTTGTGAAAAGTCTAATAGCCATAATACCTTGGGTGATATGAATTTAGCCCTGATTTCAATGGGACAGAAATGAACATGAGAAGGGGCTGTTTATAAGACCCATAAAGATGCTCCAGGTTGCTGAGAGATAGTGGGCTGGAGGTTGCCATTCGCTGGGACAGACAGGAGAAAAAACATCTAGGTTGAATAGGAGGATTCTACAATGAAAATTTGAGGGAACGTTACAGTTTTGCGGAGGAGCAGTTCTGACCTGGAACATCCAAAAAGAGCATCTGGTATGTAGAGGCATGCGTGTGGAGATGCCCATATAATTGTGAGAGTCAGGGAGAACCTCCCAAAGGGAGGACAGAGTGGATAAAAGCAGCTTGTGTGCCTACCAGGTGCTTCCATGCAGATGTGTGTGTCCAGGCTCTGGGAGTCACAGCATCAGGACAGCTGGACAGCTGGGCTCTTCCATCTTCTCCCTAGCTTCCCAACCAAAGACACAGCTGGCCCCAGCGTGAGCATGGGAATGCTTTGGGAATCCATGCATACTTCATGGACACTGGTTCTGGTATAAAAGCAAGTGTCTTCCAAATGTCATAACACAGAAATGGGGACAATTCCGGGTTAACTCTTCCGAGGTTCAAAGATCTCCCAGAAAGAGAATAAAAACACACCTAAACAATTATAACATTTCTTTACGGATTGATTCATTTACTTACATTTTTCATTTATTTATCAGATACTTATTATCTCCTCTGTGTCAGGTAATACTCTAGGTGCTGGAAATATGGATGACCAAGACACTGTCCTTGTCTTCTAGGGAGAAGACAGACAGGTAAACAAGTAAACAAGGAAGAAGAGTAGAAGTGTTCAGAATGTCCCCCTCAGAAGAGGGGACTCCATGGTGCTACCCAGGAGTGCTGAGGTATTGAATTCTCATCCACACTATCCAGAGGGGGTTGCTTCTTTTATATTTTCCTTAAAGACGGATGAAGAATAGCAGCCTTTGTGTCCCAATATGAGAAGGAAATGTAGATCTGTGAGGGAAATCTACATCTCGGGGCAAGTAGTGTTGGGAAACTCATTGTTGGATCTTCTTCAGAAAACCAAATCTCCCGGCCTGCCCTCTTCTTACCCTCACCTCCCATCACTGGGAAGGATGGTGGATAAGCAAGTATGAGGCATACAAGACCTGTCGGAAACATTTATCCAGACATGCCATGCCTTGGTTTGGCCCTCTAGGAACTAAGATGAGGTTTTTCTCCCCAGTGTGCGAGACCCAGGAACGAGCACAAAAAACGACCCTCTGCCATTATAAAGAGTGGGGTGTGTGAGCCCACAGTATGTTCCCACATTTAAAAACATACTACCAGAGAAAAATAGAAAATGTCAGTATTTTAAGGTTTTTGTTTCCATCACATCAAATATTTGAGTGTCCACAAATATCCCGAGGGTGGGTATCCTGTAGAGTGATAACATCAACCGCCATTTATTGAGATAATACTGAGTGTGGGTACTGTGTTAAGTACTCAAAAGCACAATCTCATTTGATCCTTACTTTCTATTATTATTTCTATTTTGTATGTTAGGAAATTGAGATTAAATTGAGTTTCCTTAATATATTTAAAGTCACACACACACACAATTGTGAGTGGAAATCCTATATTCATACCTGAGTTGGCTTTCTTTTCAATACACTCTTCTTCCCTTAAAAGCATCTAGCTGTTTCACTGAATATTTTCTTGTGAATTGGTGGCTAAATGAATGCATTATAAGTTTTTTAAAGTAGTTTGCCTTAATATTAACCTTAGTTGTTTTCCCTACTTACATGTGCTCCACTGAACTGTGGGCCTCAATGTGCTGGTAGTCCGTTTTTCTTTTCTTCTTCTTGTGCTGCACGGCAACCCGTGCAGGGCTGAACCCACTCCAGGAGCTCACAATTGGCCACAACCCACTAATCAGTGGAATAAAATGCCCGCCACGCAGACTCACTTACTCAGTTTGGGATTGTGCCCCATTCACTGAGAATCCTTTCTTCTTTGTCTTTTGGGAAAATCCTGGGCCATCATTTATTAAACTTTTAAAATGTATTATTTATTGAGGCTCTCTTATGCCAGGGATTAGGCCCAGGGGCACGAAGCAAACTAAACATGGTTCTTGCCTTTAACAAGGTCATAGAGTAGTTGGAGAAACAGACATTTAAGCGATTGCAATGCAAAGTCTGCACTGAGGGCTGGACTCGGGGCACAGTCAGTCTTCTGTTGGAGTGCAAAGGTACATCCATGCACTGTGTCTCCCTGAAGCGATGGTCATTATGGAGGTGATAGTGGCCATAAGAGAACTTGCAGTAGAGCCAAAAACATGCTCGAGGGTCTGGGGGGAGAACTTGGTGCCTCCTGGAAAATGAAGAAAATTCGTTATAACTGGAGTAGGCTCTGCAAGGTGGGTAACATTGAGAGATGAGACTGAGAGGAAGGAAGGAGACATGTTATGAGCGGCTAAAAAATGTGGCCTTTTCTAGCTGTAAAACAAAGCTAATAAGACTAAGGATGTGCTACCTCCAGATGTTCCCAACCAGCAGGAAGTTTTGGCATCATTACTTTTCTTTCCCATCCCTGAGGCTTCCAAATTTTTTCTTTCCCGGGAAATCCCCTCCAATGACAAGTCTCCACTCATTGACCGGCCAAAGGCAACCCCTCCTCTCTGCAGACTGGTCTGTCGCCATGCAGGAGTGGATGTTATGGAGTTGCAGCCCTACGCGTTCCCGGACTAAAGCCAGGCAAGGGCAAGAAAGCCTTCAGTGCCGACCTCCACCAGGCTCGCCCAGTAAATGGTTTTCTCCAGGCTTAATTAAGGATGACTTGATGTCTGTAAGCCTACACTTAAGTCTTTGTTGGCCTGCTATTGTTTCCACTGAGCGTGACAAGGTCTAGGAGCTTTATTCTGTCTGTCTCCACCAAGTGCCAAAAGCAAAATTAAAAAAAAAAAAGAATCCCTACTTTCATTCGCTAAACATGCCATTTACTTGTTTTTCTATTTTATTGCATTAGTCATTGCTATAAACCCAGGATAACCTATTTTTTTTGCCTTTTATGATCGTAATATTCCAAAGCCTGGTGAACACTTACACCATGAGACAGGCCCATAACACACATCCAGAGATGTCAGCTAAAACTCCCACAAGCAGCCCTCCTACATATACCCTCACAGGCTCCCAGAGCACTTTGTCACTATGCTTTTCAGAGCTCCTCTGGGAGATATGTGTGACTGGTAGTATCAGTCATTACTATTTTAGTGCACAATATCGGCCACGTAATTTGTTTCTGTATTCCAAAACTAGAGTTGCCAGATTAAGTGAATAAAAAATGCAAGATATCCAGTTAAATCTTAATTTTAGATCCACAATACATTATTGTTCAGTATAACTATGCCCCCTACAACTTTAGGAACAAACTTATTATTTTGCCTCCCACTGGCTTAATTCTGCAAATAAATATTGAGTGTCATCTTCATGCTAAGCGCTGTGCTAGGTGCCACCGAGTCAAATGTGAAACAGATACAGGTTTTCCCCTTAGGGGGTTCAAAGGCTAGTGAAGGTGAAGATTAGTAAACAGCTTTTAAATGTACATCCTGATACTGACAACAGCTCACACACACACACTCACCCAAATATGCATGCGCAGGCACAGACTGTAGGTGAATCTCATTTATGAATATGGATATAAATATAAATATACATGTGAATCAATAAAATGTTAGCACATTGGAAAGTATTTAGGAATATAACAAAAAGAAGTAATTTGCTTTAAGATTCACCCTGGAAGGCATAGAGAGAGTTTAAAATGAGAACATCTACTAATGTACTACATCACATTATGATGTCAGTACAAACCTAATAATCTCAACATGCATTGAAAAGGAATTCAACCAAGTAAATATTTATTCTTGATTTTTAAAAACACTTAGTAAGATCAAGAATATATAGACAAGTCCTTAATATGATGACGTATGGATGCAACATTCATTTCTAATTCTGAGAACAATGAAATAAAAGTCTTAGAAAAATGGGAATAGATAAATCGTGTGTGTGTGTGTGTGTGTGTGTGTGTGTGTGTGTGTGTGTGTGTGTTTCTCAAACCAAAAGTGAGAATCGTACTTAATGGTAAATAGCAGAAATGCTTTATTTAAAGCCAGGAATGATTTTCATCGCTGTTATTATTTAATATTATACTGCACATGTCAACCATTACAATTGGACAAAAGAAATAATTACTAGATTAAAATTCTTTAAAAGAGATGGCAAATTTGTTATTGCAGAAATTATAGTCATATACCTAGAAAATCTAAGACAATTTAAAATTGTTAGAAAAAATGCCAGTATAAAAGACAAAATTTAATAGGATATTGACCAACAAATGAATGTGAAAAAATCAGTGTCCTTTTCTGTGGAGAAGCAAAATTTAGAAAATATAATAGAATAAGAAAACCATTAATAATGGCAACCAAAGATATAATATCTACATGTAAACTTATTTTAACATATATGCAAGTCCTAAATGAACACAACTTTAAGCCTGAGAGTCACAAAAATAGTTATATATCAACAAAAGAGTCACAGAAATCTTGGCTAGAAACCTTCAATTTGATAAAGTCATCATAAATTACTCTCCACCAAATAAAATAAAAATACCAAGAGAATTTTTGTTGTTGGGATTTTTCTGAAACTTGACAAAAACATGCAAAATTCATCTGAAAAAAAGCAAGCATTTGAAACTTCTGAACAAGAAGAAAAATGAGAGATTGTTTTTACCCAATATTAAGATGTATTATGCAGTTAACAGTAAGTAAAATACTTTTGAGCTCAAGAACATATATTCAGGGGGGGAAATCAATGGACTAGAAAGAAAAGAACAGAAATAGACATGAAAGTACTAAATATAAGATTAAATAACATTTAAAATCAGTGGGAGAAAGATTTTTTTAAATGATCTTGTGAGAACTTTAAAAAAATAAGCTGGATTATTCCTTTTAACAAAAGATATTACAGTTGGTGTGAAGATTTAAACATGTGAACATACAAAGCTATGTAAATTTCAGAAAACAAAAAGTATAAGAAGCTTTTATAAAGCAGATACCTAATTGAGAGACCACAAAAAATAGATAATAATGTTGGTGATTTAGAATCTTAAATCTGTCTCCTCCTGGTGGCATGCCCCTGTGGTTCCAACTATTCTTTTCTGCTTATAAAAGAAAAAAATTAAATCTGTAAACAAAATGATGTGCAGAAAGTGAAAAGACGAAAAACTGAGAACTCATATTTTATACATTTCACAACGGGCTAAATTTTTTTATTAATAAAGAGCTCATAAAAAACCAATAAGAAAAAAAGTAACAATCCAGCAGAAACAAACATGTGGAGATTGTGAATAGGCAACTCAGAAAAAGAATGAACAATCTCTCTCATAATGTAATAAAAGTAATAGTCATTGCTATAATTTATCAGCTGGATAAAACTTAAAGAGTGAAGGTGTTTAGTGCTGGTGATTGTGTGGAAAAACTGGCTTCATGCACCACTGATGGACATTTAAGATAGTGCAACCACCTCTGTGGAAAGCAGTGTGGCGATTCCTAAAAGCTCTAAATATCGACCTCCCATATGACCCTGCAATCCTCCTACTGGGAATATACCCTGAAGAACTCAAGTCACTCTATCAAAAAGATACCTGCACACAAATGTTTATCGCGGCATAGTTCACAATAGCAAGAATCTGGAACCAAACATGCTATCCATCAAAACAGGACTGGATTTTAAAAATGCGGTACATATACAGGATGGAATACTAGGCAGCCATAAAACAGAACAAAATCATGAATTTCACAGCAACCTGGATGGAACTAGAGTCTATAATACTGAGTGATCTCTCACAGAAACAAAGATCCGAGTATTACATGTTCTCACTCATATAGTGAACCTTGAACATCTATCGTAATACTATAAGAAAAGGATTGACAGCTGGCATGATGTGAGAGTGAAAACATCATGTAGAGGTGAGTGTTATATTATAGTCTTTTGTGTAAAATATGTTTTATACAAATATAATGCATAAATATGTTTATACATTTACTTGTATAAACATATGCAAATATATTATATATATTTCTCTCTCTGGCGTGTTATTGGCCTGCCTTGAGTGGCACGGGTCTCCTTGCAATCTGTTCTCTCTGAGTTCTTCATGCCATGTCTGTCTTCTATTTTATTTTATTATTTTATTGTATTGTATTTGGAGTTGTGAGGCACAAGTGAGAATTTGCAACATAAGTAGGCTGCATGCAGGTAAAATTTGAGCTTCTAGCTGGCCCCCTTTCCCCTTGGTAGTGGACCTGGTGCTCTTTATGTTGCTATAAGCCCATTTTCCTCCTCCACCCATCCCTCTCCTAGCTCAGCGTCTGCCAATTCCACTCTTGTACTAGTGTGACTAGTGATCAGGGCCCGCTTATGAGTGAGAACATGCAGTATTCAGTTCGTTGTTTCTGTGATAGTTCACTTAGTGTGATAGTCTCCAAATGCACCCAAGTTACTGTGAAGGCCATGATTTCGTTCTTCTTTCTGGCTGCTTAGTATTCCATCATGTATAAATACCACATCTGCTTCATCCAGTCCACTTTCAATGGACATCTGGATTGGTTTCATGTTTTTGCTATGGTGAGTAGTGCAGCAGTAAACATTCATGTGAAGGTGTCTTTTTGGTAGAAAGATTTACATTCCTCCGGGTGTATTCCCAGGAGTAGGATTGCTGACGCTACTACACTGTTGGTGGGAATGTAAGCAAGTACAACCTCTATGGAAAGCAGTGCAGCAATATCTAAAAGAACTAAAAATTGGGTTTCCTCACATCTGTCTTCTGAGGCATTTGACGTGGTAAGACAGCACACTGATTTGAAAATTATGGAGACCTGTTTTTAAATCATCACTTGCTGGATGATGATCCTACTTCGCTTTTTCCGACCTCAGTACCTTCAACTGCAAAATGGGAGTAAGAACACCTTTCTCCGCATTCTGCTGAAGACATTAAATGAGATAATATATGTCCTTAGTAAGCGATCAAGGAATGCTAGTTTTCCTTTGCTTTTTGTTTCCCCTTTCAGTTATTTTTTTCCCTCTTATGGTGGTGGGCAGAAGGGACAGAAGGGACTTATTGCTATGTGATATACCATAGCAATAAGACTTTCAGTCTCATCTCTTCTAGCTTCTTAGTTCATCCCTCCATGGTAGGGTGCCCAACTTCAAGGAGCTTTGCAATCCCGGCAACTGAATGGGCTCCCCAGAGGCTCTCATGGGATGAGCCTGGTCTTTGCCAATCCTTATTTCATCATCACTTGATTTACAGACACACGCCTATGACCTGCAGGCCTCTGGGTGTGGGCACCCAAACAGAAAAGAGCCATGAACGTTCAGTCGATAGTGGGTAAAGTTCCAGCTCTGCCATGAGCCAGAGCCTGGGAGCCTGAGCTCTCTATTAGGGAGTGCCGCCAGTCCCAGCTGTGTGCGGGTGGAGACAATCTGTGGGCCCTGTTTTGATTCTCCTACCTAACTGCGTGACAAGACCTTGCTGTCATTAATGTTCAAGAGAGTTTAGCTTGTATTTTTTTCCCTTTGGAATTTTACAATCTTCCTTTAAGATAACTCAAGTAAACTCATCGTTTTAAAACTTTCACTATTTAAAAAAGAAACAAAGAAAACAAAGATGGTCTGCAGGACGGTTACGGGCACAGCCTCTGGCGTCGACACTCTTAGATCAAATGGCAAGCTGGCTGTTAGTAAGCAGAGCCAGATTTTGAATCTCTGGCTTTAGACTTCTCAACCCTAAGCGTAATACCTTTCTACTTTAGGATTAAATTAGGCAACAAATACAGAGCACTCGACAAGGGCCAGGCACACAGTAAGCCCACAAGGAATGTTGGCTATTACTAACAGGGGTTGGCACCAAGGGTAGTGACTTGAAGGTGAACTCTAGAGAGGCAGAGTGCCCGGGTTTTAAATCCAGACTTTGCCATTCGCTGGTTGCGTGATTCTGTGAAGTTACTTAACCTCTTGTGCCCCAGTTTGCTTGTCTGGAAAATGGGAATGATAATGGTACCTACATCATAGAGTTGTTGTAAGAATTAAATTAGTTAATACGTGCAAAGCGCAATTGAAGGCCTTGTACATAGTACAAATATATTTAAAGGTATTATTAGTGACAAAAATCCAATCGAAGGAATCCCAAAGAAAGTAGGTAGAAGGCAATAAAGATATAAAGTCAGAAGACACATTTCAAAAACAGAAAAATAAAATTTATAAATAAGTAGAAACAAAATACTCCCCCACTCCCCATACTGCACTAAAACACACAAGTCTCTGGTGAGCAATAAGGGGAAATGAGATATAAATAAAATCAGCAACTGTGAGCTCAGGTTCCCCAAAACTGAGGATGAAAATCCCTTTGGTTGGAGGTGGCCCAACGGATCCAGTAGCTGATGAAGTCTTTGCTGGCAGAAGGTCCACATTGGAGACAGGCGATTCATCTCCACATGGAGTTGTTCCCACAACTCCTAGCCTGGATATCAGCCACCTGGTGCCAGCTCTGCCGCCCCAGGCAGGGGCTTTCTTTTTCACCACCCGTTTCTCTGTGAGCCTCTGGGAAGAACCCTGATGTCAGCACCACCCTCTCTGGGAGATCTGACTCAGACCCGTTGTCTGCCCTCCCCAGAGGGGCCCAGAATACTCAGCTCCTCAGTCAACTTCCCACTGACCAGCCCACCAGCCCACCCATGTGCCATCTTAAGACTTGAGACCCAACTTGAGAAATGACAGAGATTTTCCACCCTCCTTATGCGTTAAATGTTCCTCAGTATCCATAGGGGATTGGTTCTAGCACCTCTGAGGTTACTGAAATCCACGGGTGCTCAAGACCCTGATATAAAATGACTTAGTATTTCCATGTAACCTATGCACATCTTTTTGTATACGTTCAATCATCTCTAATTTACATAGAATACCCAATATAGTATAAATGCTATGTAAACAGTTGTCATACCATATTGTTTAGGGAGTAACAGGGAGAAAACTCTGTACATATTCAGTACAGATACAACCATGCATTTGTTTTTCAAGTATTTTTTAATCCATAGTTGATTGAATTCAGAGATGCACAACCCACAGTTACAAAGGGCTGACTGTATATCCTCTGGGCCCCTCTGCACCAAAGACTTTGGTGCTAATCCATAAGCATGAATTTAGGCTGGTACCTGGGTAATACTGGGCAGGTAGGGTGGTTTGCTATGGGGTGTGAGATAAATAATTGACTTTCTACTGCCTTCCAAGAGCTCAGGAGAGTTGAAGGGAGAAAAGGTCCAGATATTGGATAGAATCAAGAATAAATTAGCCGGGCTTGGTGGCTCAGCCTGTAATCCCGCGCCTTTGGGAGGCTGAGGTGAGTGGGTTGCCTGAGCCCGCGGGTTCAAGACCCGCCTGGGCAGCGAGACCTCATCTCTACAATAAATCAAAAAATCAGCCAGGCGTGGTAGCGCATACCTGTAATTCTGGCTACTTGGAAGGCTGAGGCGGAAGGTTCGCCGGAGCCCAGCAGGTCGAGGCTGCGGTGGCCAGGAGTGGCCACTGCACTCCAGTCTGGGCGACAGAGTGAGACTCCAACTCAAAAAAAAAAAGAATAAATTAATAGCGCAAACAAGAGAGTGTTTGCAAAGTTGAATGCTTGGCCCTGGAAGTGCGTGTCATGAGCAGACAGGGGAGGGAGGAGGTGGCCCTGCGATAGTCAAGGATGCAAACCAGGATGGAGGGAGAGCCAAGTGGTGGACATGCAGAGTGCACAGAAAGGATCATCACCATCACCAGTGTACACTGAGCACTTTGTCCACTTCACACACTTTAATGTGTTCATTCATTTAGTCTTTGCGCCATCCCTGTATGGAGTGTGTTGCTGTCATGATCCTTTTACAGATGAGGAGGTAGAGGCACAGGGAAGTTAAGTAACTGGCCCAAGGTCTCAGTTACCAAGAAAAAGATAGAACTCCAGCCTGTGCCCTTCACCACCCTGTGGAACTGCCAGGTAGGACTGTGTTTGTATTCAGAGCTGGCTACTTACTAGTTGGCTCAGTTTACTTATTCTTAAAATGGAGATCTCCTGGGCGTATGGGGGCCAAAATGAGATGACACTGTTGAAGTCTCTGGTTTACAGTAGATGTTCAAAAGTCCCTGGCCATCGCCTCCCTGTCCTACCTTTGAACATTATTAACTGATACCATATGTTCATACCACATGCAGGCACCAATTCTGAAATACGCATGAGATTTCTGACTCGAAGGCTTTGCTCATAAGATTTCTTCTACTTGGGGTACCTTTTCCTTTGATTGCCAGATTTTCAGGAACTGAGAAGCCTAAGTACCCATCTATTTAGTAGAATCTACCCTGTGATATCCCACCCAGTTCCCTTCAGTAAAGTGGCATTTCTTTCCCCTCTGCTCTCCTGGTTTTTGTGTGGGCTCCTCCTGAAATCCCTGGGTCTCAGCTTTGCAGCCTAGAAGAAAGGAACAATAACACCCACCCTGTAGGAGCTGTGTGAAAGTATGGAAGCTGTGTAAAGTTCTGTAACTTTCACAGAACACAACAAGCACCTAATAAATGCCTGATATTTTATTATCACTGTTGCTTAACAAAGGCTTTTTCATATCATAGTTACCGTTGGACCTGGCCTATCTTCCCTCCTAGATGAGGAATTGGGGCAGGGGTATTATTAAATAATATTTTGTTCTACCCACACTGGCCAGCAAAGAACCTGGGATATAACCAATGCTCAGTGAATGCAGAATGAAGTGAACGAGTATGAACTAGAGGCCCAGGGCCTCTCATCACATGTGCTGCCCACTGTTGCCCACAGTGTTCGCAGCCTCATGCAAAGTGCTGTGGAGGAGATTGGAGGAAGCATACTGAAATGCTCTCTGACCCCAGAGACTAGCATTCTGCTGGCCTAGGTGAGAGGGTGCAGCACATAATTTATCAGCTCAGCACAGAGATTCCAGAAGCACTGAGGCCACCCTGGGGAAAGCTGAGAGTGAAGTCAGGCAGGATGCAAGTCCTGTAGCTGTAGTGACATTGTCTTTTTAATCAACTGTTGTATGTCCCTTGCCTAGACAAGTGTCAGGGTGACTACTCAAAAAAACAGTGTGTGTTAAATGAGTGGAGTGTGTAGAAGGTTTGCTGAGGATTGCTGGGGAAAAGAAAAGAAAAGTGTTTTAGGTAGATAGATTTTTTTAAAAAACTATAAGCAGAGGACAGGTAGCAAAAGAATTGATGCCAAAATATTGGGAACAAATTACATATTCAACCATAAGAAAATGGTTATGTAAATTATGATACTTTATTCAATGCATTTATTTATAATAATTTTAAATTAGGCTTACAAAGACATTAAAACAAGGTAGAATGCTTTTGTTTCACTTTTAGTGAAAAAGGTGATGACAGAAAATTTCAGAAACCCCAACATTATAACTATTAAAGTTATACATACAGAGTGACAAACACACTAGACTCTTAATAGTGGCTTTCTCTAAATCCTAGTTTTATGACTTTTTTTCCTCCTTTCTTTGTTCTACTTTTCAAAATTTCATGACTATGAGCAACTTGCATCATGGAAAAGCAGTGACATTGTAAACTGTATAATATATCTACGTTGATCAAAGCATTTTCTAGAAATAAGCAATTTGTATTTATAGTTTGTATTTATTAACTAGTGGATTATCTGTAATCGATAATTCTCTCCCTTTTCTGATAATTTAGAATATATTAAACACGTATTCATAATATTTGTGGGGTGTGTGTTTATGTGAATCCCTATAGATATTCTTTAACATGAGTATTTGTGTATCACATCTGTATATACATATGAAAGACACTTCACCCCCTCCCCACACACACACACATTGGGCAAGAATATAGTCAGGGTGGGGGGAGATGGACAGATGGCTAGACTGATGGGAAATAGAATAGGCTGTAGACCCTTTGTGTGCACTGGCGAGTTCAAAGGTGTGTTGCAGACTGAAAAAGTTCAGGACAGTCTATCAAAAGCACATTCTCTTTCCAGAACAGATTGAGGGTTTGAGAGAGAAATGAGACAATAGAGACCATTCGTGGGTCCCTTCTTTTCTCTCTCACCTCCCCCCAGTCTTTCCTACTCTCCCTACACACAAACATACCCGCACCCTTTTTTCTCCCTCTCCCTCCTGCTTCTTCTCCTCTGACTGCTGTATGAGCTGTCCAGCCCTAGGGGCTGCTGTGGCAAGAGAACACCATTCCTCGGCATTTTGCCGGCTGTGAAGAGGCAATCAGGACTTGGGCAAAATGTTTCTGACAATGACAAGAGCCAAAGCTGGTCAAAATGGGCTGATTTTTCAGAAGAAAGATCTATTTTTAGACCTGGATGGGAAGGGATGTGTTTTGAAAATAGGTATTTAAGGTTGTATGTAATTCATTTAGTGTGCAGGGAAGTTACTCATTTCACAGAGAAATAAAGATCCTCAGAACCCAGGTTCCTCTGAACTCTACCTCAGCCTTAGCCTGGGGTGATTACTAACTCCTTTGGTGAGAAGATAATTTTATTTTAATTCTCATGCAATGGCTGAATAACTTCCATACGAATGCCAACTATCAATCTTTATGAGTAAATGACTGTCCTCACCACTTGGGTGTGGCACAGGAGAGGATGACATACTTTGGGAGCTATAAAGCTTCTTGAATATAATTTTCTTCCTGGGTCATTATCAACATAACAACCCTATTTTTTAAAAATAGTTTAGGTGAGGAGCAGGTTGAAAAAGTGAAAATGAAAAACTTCAACAACAATGTAGATAATACTTTAATACAGGGGTATCAGACATCTTTTTTTTATTCCATCTCAGAGAGACCTGGCTTTCTACATTTCTGTGCCTTGGACCCCATCCTCTCTATCTTCCCATTCCCAACTCCTCGGACCTAAATTACTCAGCCAAGGGGCAGTCTCTGCCATGAGTATTTTTGTTCTACCTTAAGAAAACTTGAAATATTTTTCCTTCTTAAGGAAAAGAAGGTAAAAGCTAAAATTGAATCATCTATTATTTGTGACAAATATTTTGCACAAATGGCTTAATTTTTTCATCTTTATAATCTGCATTAGCCAACCAGGAACATTCCCCAGCTAGAGGAGTTTGGCTCTACATTTTCTTTCTTTCTCTCTCTCTTTCTTTCTTTCTTTCTTTCCTTCTTTCTTTCTTTCCTTCCTTCCTTCCTTCCTTCCTTCCTTCTTTCTTTCTTTCTTTCTTTCTTTCTCTCTCTTTCTTTCTCTCTCTCTCTCTTTCTTTCTTTCTTTCAGTTGGAGTCTCACTCTGTGGCCCAGACTGGAGTGCAGTGGCGCTCCCGGCCCCTGCAGCCTCGACCTGCTGGGCTCCGGTGATCCTTCCGCCTCAGCCTTCCAAGTAGTTGGAACTACAGGTACGCGCTACCACACCTGGCTCATTTTTGATTTATTGTAGAGATGAGGTCTTGCCAAGTTGCCCAGGCGGGTCTCAAACCTGCGGGCTCAGAAAATCCACTCACCTTGGCCTCCCAAAGCGTGGGATTACAGGCTGAGCCACTGAGCCTGGCCTGGCTCTACATTTTAAAAATGCAAAATGCTCTCTCTCTTTTTTTTTCTTTTTAGTAAGGGAAGAAGACACAAAAACTAATAATTGAATACTCTATTATTTGCATTAAATACTTTGCACACATGTGCTTACGCATGATTTTTTAAAATAGAAACCTGCTAATGTAGGCACTAACTCTTTTAAAAGGGTGCCAGGGGTCAGAGATAGGAAGCAGCTTGCCTAAAAATAGACAACTAGTCAGTGAGACAGCAGGATTTTGCCTGACTCCAACGTTTGTTTTTCCCTCACCAGCCACCACCCTGTTGCAACAACCTAGAGAACTATCACATTTCTAGTTCTGTACCTTGTTTTTCCCCCTAGTTTTAACACCTGCACTGGGATTTGAACTAGAATTCCAGCTACAAAACCTCATCACCTCAAAGGGTTTGTGCTCAGAATTACAGGACCTGTGGCTGTCTCTGATGGGTTGATGTTTATCTCCATAAATTTACTAGGTGCAGAGGCAGATAGTAACTACAGGAAGAAATATTTGTACTCACAGGCTGATACTATCTACTTTTTCAAAGACCCCCCTCTCTGACAGTCTTTTGAGCTCCTCTCCCTGCCCAACTTTAAAATGTGAACAAATTAATTTGACTTTAAATTCTCTCGACACTCCTTGAAGTAACTGGAGCCACATGCGATAAAATCAGATTTGGCAAGCAGATTTTACCAAGTTTTTGATTGTTTTCCTTTCTTTCTTTCTTAGCAGACTAGCTGGCAATGACACTCCCACCCCCCAAATCAATGGAGCAATACTTCTCCTCCAGATAAGATACCCATGCCTGAAATCCAAACCAGGACTTAATTGGAGAAATAAACACTTGACTTTTTTATGGCTCTTGGCTTTGAGGTTTTGTGAAAGTAATAACTATTCAGGATTCAAAAGGATGGTGGAAGTCATATACTTCCTGTCTTTTATTTATCTGATGAGGAAATTAAAGTTAAAGGGCTCAGACAGTGCTGGGACTAGAACCCAAGGCTCTGGACCAGAGTGGCAGCTTGGGGAGTGTATGCACGGTGCTCCCCTGGTGCACAAAGAAAGCCAGAGTGCTGCTTCGGAACCAGCTCCAGAGTGGCACCTACTTCAAGGATTGTGTTGGATGAAGTGAGTTGATACATGCAAAGTGTTTAGAACAGTGCCCAAGGCTTAGAGATTGTCTATTCTTCTTCTTTGATTAGCCCAGATGAAAGTTACTCATAGCAGGAATATGAGACAGTGAAAGGTTTTTAGCACTGAACAGAATGCCAAGACAAGGATACCGGAATAATCGCTGTTCTTGGGTTGGAATCTGTACAGGAATGCAAATAATTCACGTTTTCTCTAGGTCTTTAACAGTCATGGAGGTTAGCATTTTTAAAACAAGACTTTGGAATTAGAGCTCTTTGGTTTGAAAATGTTTCCTCCTGAATCTCTCTACTGAAAGAAAGAAGAAGGAAAGGAAGGAAGGAAGGAAGGAAGGAAGGGAGGAAGGAAGGAAGGAAGGAAGGAAGGAAGGAAGGAAGGAAAAGAAACTGGACTAATACAGAAAGGATTGGAGCCATGGTCAGAAATCCTATTTAAAAAGCAGAGTTAAAACTTTTTTTTCTCTTTTAATTTTTATTTTGAAATTATGGGGTACAATTCAGGGTTAGGTATACAAATATTCCTTGTGCAGTTACCCTTATTGATGAAGTGTGCCGCCCCTTCCCCAGGTGGATACCAGCTACTGTCAATCCCAGCTCCCTACTCACCACTCCCCTTCCTGCAGTTTCTCGCTACTTTCAATCCCTTTCCTACGTTAATATGTAGATGCTGGCTAATACACAACCAATAAGTCTTTCAGCATCCTGTGTACAGCTGAGCCTCTAAGCAGTTTGTGTCCTTATTTAAGAAGATGTAAGGATACACTTTTATTTCCTGGACATGTTGTAGAACTTTATAGAATTTGTCATTTTAAAAGAAAACTGCTTTATGAAAATGAGAACTAAGCCAAGCACAGTGGCTCTTGCTTGTAGTCCCAGTTTCTCAGGAGGCTGAGGCAGGAGGATCACTTGAGTCCAGGAGTTCAAGACCAGCCCGGGCAACATATAGAGAACCTGTCGTAAATAACTAACAAACTAACTAACTAACTAAATAAGTATTTTAAAAAACGAAAATGAGAGTTATATTTGTGTTTCCCCTTCTAAGCTCCTTTCCTAAAATATGCACATATGCTAGCACCTGGACTGCTTGCTAAATTTCTGGAAGGTCATCAACTCTTCCCCTCCCCACCTTGAAGTCTCCGAATTAGCTCTACCCTTCCTCACTCTCCATCCCCTCACAGCCTGGTTTTGCCACAGGGCTAGACACCAGGTGAGGTCTGAAAGGGGCGGGAAGCTGCAAGAGACTACTCTACGCAAAGGTACAGAACCACAATCCATCAACTTGGAGGGAGATCTGAGGGTGACTTAGGTCTGTGAATTAGATCTGTGATTGGCCTCTGTGATAGGTGGCACGACTCTCTTGAATGGAGGACTCTGTCGCTTGAGACTTCTGCTGGGTCAGTAAAGTGGATTCTTAAAAAGGAAATTAGCCAGGCTAATTGATAATAACAGCTGTCCTTATGGAGGGTTTACTTTGTGCTAGACACTGTGTTAAGTGCTTTGCACACATTATCTCTTTAAATCCCCTATAGTAACCCTACAGAGAGGCCATCATCACCCCTGTTTCTCAGAGATTCACAAGGTGAAGCCAGGGGCAAAGCTAAAACTTGAGCCTGAAAGCGTCCCTCCCCACCACCCCACCCCCATGCGACTCAGGACCATGGAGCTGTTGCCTGATTTTCCCCTGTGTTTCTCCCTGATCTACCTGAGAGAAAGAAGTTGCATGTGAGCTTCAAACCCAGAAAATGGGCTTCTCTAGAGCCATGGCCCCATTGGCATCTACTTGTGTGACTTTGGACAAAGTACACGGTTTATCTTTCAGATAAGGGATCTTGTTTTCTTGGATTCCTGCTATCAATTCTGTCTGGTGTTTTCTGGTATTTGTGACAGTCTCAAGATGTAAATATAGACCTCTTTGGTCTAAGACTTTGTTTTCTGCTTGCTCTTTGCTGAAGTTTGCCTCAAATTGAGGATTTAATAGGATGACGGCGTTTTCTCTTTGAACCCACTTGATTGCATTTAGACAAAATGAAAATATGTGAATTCTGTCCCATCAGGCTTGCCCTCATTTCAACACCAGCCTCCAAATGTAGAAATGAGGAAAGAGGTTTGAAAGGTTTTGAATCAGGAGGTCATAATCCCTTCTTCACATCCCCTATGCTCTAAGTCTCGTTTGGTCCCTCAACAAGCCATCTGGATATCCGGGTTAGGTTTGTGGCCGGTGTACTGAAGTCTTCCATGACTTCGGTCCCATAAATACACTGGAATCAGCTTCCTGTTTGGGTGCCTCATACTAAGAATTAGTTTGGGGGCCGTAACTTAGACATTTTTTTCCCTAAATAAATCATTGTGTCTTGACTGTTGACCCCATACCCATCTATCATAACCAGTTTCTTTCCTCAGCTTTTTCAGCCAAGTTCCCTCCCAAGCCAGTCCCTTGTGAGTGGAGTTTCCAGTTTAAAGATTGCATCCATTTTGACTTTGAGTTTTTGAAGATGCCTGCACTTCCTTCTTTTCCCCACTAAAGTAATGTAATGCTATAGCAGGGGTGTGGGGTGTTGCCAGTTACATGGGGGAACAATTTTAAGATCAGATTTGACTGTACCAGTGTTTGTTTCAAGGGACAAAATTTGATCCTTTGTAGAGCCAAGTCAATTCATAATAAGGCATCACTTTCTGAGGCATTCTGATACATCAGGTGTTTGAATAAAGCTGCTATCGTCAGTCTCACCTCACATACCGAGCAGGTTTAGACTCTATTTTCAAAGTGTGCACCTGAATCCTATGTACAATCTATTTTTTAAATCCATATCCCAAGGGAAGCAAACACTCAATCTTCCCCCTCATTTTCCAAATGCAGTTAGGTTATTAATTTTGACTTAATGAATAAAATGTGGAAATGAGCTGAGGTCTGAAACACCGAGGAAAGAGTTGAGAATTCTGTAGGAGGAACGAAGTAGCAAAGAATCAAATATACACAACTAAGCACTTTTCATATTTCACGTTAAACAGTTTGATAGCATTTTTTAAAAGAAGGAAAGAAACACTTTAGATATTCTAAGCATAATGCTTAAACCACAAATTCTGTAAAAAATGAACAGCATGAGCTATTAACAGCTGTACGCGTCATAAACACCTTAGGCGAGACAATCAGATACTAATGCCAAAAGCACCTTGGAGCCATCAGTCTGCACAGGGCTCGACTTCTGCAATTTCATAAGATAAATGCCTCTGCTGTTTTAAGATGATGAAACTACAGCTGAGACGAATCTCTGTGTTTTTCACCAGTGATTTAATAAAGGCCAGCTCAGAATAAATATGGAACGGCTACTCCGAAAGCTTTTTTAGCTTTGTGCTGAAATGTGTTGGAACTCTCTTCTGTAAATTGATTGTATCCAAAGTTCCGATGTGTCCAGGCATGGAAGAGAGACGTTTACTAAGTCGTGGACTTTAAACCTTCCATGTAACACACTGTGGCTTTATGGAGAATTTAGGGAAAGATGCTTCCTTGGGCAAAACCAGGAGCTGAGAATCCAAAAGTTGACTCTACTTTCCTTGGACTGAAATGGCTGCAAAGAGATATGGAGGCGAAGAGGAGTCTGCATAAGATTTTGCTGTCCCTAATCTTAGGCTTCTCAAGAAAAAGAAAAAGAAAGAAAGCGTTTAAGTCCATATGATGTCACCCTACACTCGGGTTTATTTTTGTGTCTTAAGATGCTTTAAACACACATCCAATCAATGAGTAGCTAGGCAGTGAGATGGATATAGAGATGGACAGTCAGAAGCTTGGAAAGCTAGATAAACACACTTCAATATATTACAGGCAATTACTTCCAAAAGTACTTAAAATCCTAGGGGACAAGGCTGAATATAATTTTAGAGGATCTATTTAAATCTTATATTCATGAGTAAGAAAAGGTTTTTTTTTTTCTTTCCATTTTTGATGAGCAAGAGGGAGCTGGCAAGTAAGAAAGCAAGCGAGAAAGACCTGATTTATGAATATTTCTTTGGGTCCCTGTTCTTGGCAGCTGACTCTTTTAGCATGTCAACTAATCTCTTCCAGAGTTACTGATTAGACTGCGGTTGTGTGTATGTGTGTCCATGTGTGTGATTGTCATTGGTCTGCCAGCCCACTTTTCAGAATAGCAAGAACCTGTCAGGAAAATGCAGTGGTCCATGTGCAGGTTTTGGCTGGGGGCCCGGCACAGGGGGGGCCCTCAGAGGTTGTGGAAGCCCCTCCCTTCAAATGCTACAGCTGGGGGCCGTGTCCCTCCCCCGGGCCGCCCCGCTGCACCAGGCCCTCCTGACTTTAATTACGTCCTCCTTGGCTGAATTCACAGGTGGCTTTCCTTGGAGGAGGCGTTTACTTCTCCCCAAGCCCCCGGCGGCTCATTTCCTCAGTGGATTAGCAGGACCACGATGAAACAGAAGCTTGTGCCTCCTCCATTCTTTACACAACCTGGTGTTAGAGGTTGACCTTTCACCCCTGGAGATTCGGAGGATTAAGGCCGCTTTTAAGTCCCGCTCTGGTTACTAATCCACCACTTTCACTTGATGTTATGTAAGCACTTCCTGACTTACCCTTTAAATCCTGTAAACATAATAAAACAGAGTTTAACCTTTACCTTTGGATTTCCCCACTATCTTTTGCACTGTCGAATCAACTGTGGAAGGATCCGGGAACAGAAAGCTAATAAGTGATAGCCTGATTTTTTTTTTGTCCTGGGACATGTAACAAAACATTACAATATTTAATATATTCAGGTCAAATAGTTATGAGAGAGCACCAAAACCTTCTGACTGGGCAAATACTGTGTCCCTCCCCCGTAAACTGCATACATTTTCCCACAAAACAATGAAGCAGATGGTATCGGGTGTTTCCTCTCCTCCCCTTTTAAGCAAACTAGAACCAATAAGGTCCAAATGATAGCTGGGGAAAAAAATCGGCTTTTGAGGTGGTTTGCAGTAATACAAACTTCCAGTCTCAACCATGCATTCTCCTGACACTAGCACGAGAGCCCCTCTCTTGAAGGCTTTGCTCTTTAAATAGGAACATCATGGGCTAGCCCTGATTTCTAGACCCAAAGAGCAAATCCAGATTATTTTGAACACACGTAAAATCCATGTTTCCTGTCTTCTCTTCCACTGGTCAGGTGTCTCACCTGAACACTCTTTCTTAGGGACTGAGTTGGCAGGGTTTTCACCAACAGTATCTAATGGCCCCATTTGGTAGTGGATTGTCAGCAGCTGCCTGGCTAGCAAGGACAGCCTTGGGCACACTGCCGCTCTCATTACAGAGTTCCACCCCCAGGGCTCCCAAGCTGACCACCTTCATAACACTTCTTAGAAAACAGAGAATTGGGGAGTAGATTGATTCTTACTTTTTTTGTTTTTGCATCTAAGAGAATCCTTCAGACTAACCCAGGGGGAGGTGTGAACTGTTGCATCCTCTAGCGTCTAGACCTCAGGCCAGAAAATGGGGCAGCACTGTGACCAGCAACCTGTGTCTCTGTGGATGTCACCAACCACCTATGGCCCTCAGTTTCTTCACCTTTACCTTCAAATGATGATAGTATCAGGGACTCCTTTCTCTGGATACTGAAGGAAAAACCTAGAGTAGTGCCTTTACATATGCTGATATGTAATTGAACATTCCCAGAAAAAAAACTTTGGTCAGTTGGGTGAGTGATTATAAGGAAATGAATAGCCTTTGCCATTAAAAGTTGTAATAAGCCGGGCTCGGTGGCTCAGCCTGTAATCCCGTGACTTGGGAGGCAGAGGTGAGTGGATTGCCTGAGCCTGTGGGTTCGGGACCCGCCTGGGCAACTTGGTGAGACCTCATCTCTACAATAAATCAAAAACTTAGCCGAGCGTGGTAGCGCGTGCCTGTAGTTCCAGCTACTTGGAAGGCTGAGGCGGAAGGATCGCCGGAGCCCAGTAGGTCGAGACTGTGGTGGCCGGGAGTGGCCACTGCACTCCAGTCTGAGGGACAGAGTGAGACTCCACTTCAAAAAAAAAAAAAAGTTGTAATAGCCTAACTGAAAAATGCAGATGACCATTCTTTCAGGTGTCTATTGTGCTATACAAATTAATCTTTCTTTAAACCACATGGTGTGTGGATGAAGCCAAAGGTCTGAGATTTATACCTCTCCCACTTCAGTTTTTGTTTCGTGAACACTTAGTTTGTGCTGGAACTCGTGCTAAGGAGGATGGTCATCCCTTGACATCTACGGGAAACTAGTTCCAGAATGCCCCTCGGATACCAACACAGATGCTCAAACTCTGATATAAACTGGTGCAGTATTTGCACATAGCCTAGGTATGTTCTCCTCTATAGTGAAATCATCTCTAAAGTATTTATAATACCTAATACAGTGCAAAAGTTAAACTGTTGCTATATTATCTTGTTTAGGGAATAAAGACAAAAACAATCTGTATGTGTTCAGTACAGAACAACTATCTTTTTTTCTGAATATTTTCTATTTGGAGTTCATTGAATCCATGGATACAGAACGTATGGATATGGAGGGCTGATTGTATATAAATTATATTAATGGAAGCTTCACTTCAGCCCTGTGTAGTAGGTGTTATAGGTGTCTTCGTTCCATTTTTCAGGTGAGGAAATTTCAATTCAGACCCGTTTGTGCAGAGCTGAGGTGAAAACCCTGCCCTGCCCGGGCCCTGCCTCAGCAAGTGGGAAGCAACCTGGTGATGAACCACCCTGGAGTAGACATACAGCGCACTGCACCCTTTGTCATTTTCTCACTGCAACTTTTTCCATCTTCACAGCTTCCTGGGCAGGTAGCAGAGTCGCTCCCACTTGAGAGTTGAGATCTTGAGGAATCATGAAAGTAAAATATTACTGAATTTCATGTATGAGTATTTTGAAGTGTTCTCAGGAGAAACTATGAAATGCCCTGGGTGGGGTGGGAAGCAGGAATCCAAGGGGGTTGTGGGAGGATTTCCCTGGGAGTCTCTTAGCTCCTCCACTCATCTCTGCCCCGGAGATATCCTGAAGGAAGAGAGCTTTCCCTTCTCTACTGACTAGGGACACTCCTTCCCAGTGTTCTCAGGGTGAAGACGATATGGAAGCTGTGTGCCAAGGAATTGGTAGCCAGAGAAGTCTGTTGCTACCCCTTACAACCTGCCATCCCACTGCGGGGGAATTAATGGGCCTCTGAGCACTTAAGAAATGCTTCTCAACAAGAGACGCATGCATTCGTGTCTTGCGGCAAATGTTTCTTCAGTGAGTCTCTGTAGAGGCATAATGCCCTGTTTGTGGCGAGCATGTCTTTTCTTGCACATGGCTGTGTCACTGCTCTGCTCTTGTGCAAGGCCCATGGGGACAGATGCTCCCACTTGAAGGTCCTTATGGGTCCACCCACCTGCTAAAAATGATAGCAGAGAAAAGGCACACTCAGTCCCAGCAGAACCTTCCTCCAAGTTCCACACAAATGCCTGCAGAGCTGAAAAGCCAGAGAGAAGATGACATGGGAGAGAAAGAGGACATGCACTAGGGCAGGTTAGATCCACATCCAGATCAGCTCGGGGTCCTGAAGCTTCACAATGTAGAGACCCCAGGTGTGCACACGCCTGCCAACACTGCCTCACACACGCAGCCCTTTTGTGCCTCCTGGCAAAGTTCATTAAGTTCAGTACTTCCTGGGTCCTGCCAGATGGGAAGAGGAAAATCCAAGTCAGTCTCTTAATCTGTGAAATGGATAGATCAATACCTGCCGTGTCTAGTTCTCAAAGCTTTCCTGAAGGTCACATGTGAGGATGAGCATGAATAAATTTTGCAGGCAATTCGAATAGAAAATTCTAATAGAATGTAAATTTTATGAAGGCAAGGATTTTGTTTTGCCCACTGCAACATTTCCAGACCCTAGATCGGCACCTGGCACTGCGTGGGTGTTCAATTAATTTGACAAGTCAGTGAATCAATAATTGCATAATACCAATCATAAATTAATATAATTTATCATAAAACCATGGAGTCCCGTTACCATTTAAGGTCTACTTGCGATGATGCATGCTATACATGAGCTTACTAGGTAACAGGGCCTTTTTGTCTTTTGCAAACCAAAATTCCTTTAAAGAGTATTAGGCAGTACCTCAGTATTTGACAAGATATAGGAAGAGTTCTCGTAGTTGAAATGGCAGCAGCTGTAGTAATTACAGTAAAAAAACAAAAACAAAAGCAAAAAACCCTTAATTCACAGTCACGTGCCCTGCAAGTAGTGATCTGAAAAGCTGCTAAGGACCCAAGTAGAAACGAAAATGCTTGAGTGGCTGACATAGATGTCCTAGTGCTTGTGCATTAGAGAGCAACTGTCCCCACTTGGAAATGATTAGCTCTTATCTCGCACCTAATCATAACATGCACAGCAATTTATTTTTCCAAACTAGAAGTGAGATGAGAAGGCATAAAAACTGCTAAAAATAAAAAGACATACACACTAAAAATATCTAACAGGATCGATTCGTACAGCGATAAACTTCCTTACAAAGATCTCATAGCCCATTAGCATTCACTTTTTAATATTTAAACAACTTGAAATTCTTAATGATAGCTCAGCATTTCCAAGAAAAACTTAAAGGATGCTCTGAATATGCTTTCAAAAGAAAAATATGTGGGTTTCTAGCTGAAAGATTCTCTAAAGGCATGTAAATGGATAGATGACCCAGTAAAGTGACAAAGAACATGGACCCTGGAGTCAAACAAAGCTGAGTCCAAATCCAGGTCCTTCATGGTCAGCTATGAGCCACTGGACATGTGACTAAACATAGTGGAGCCTCAGTCTATTCACCTATTAAAAATTGAGGTTGACTGGTAGGATTAAATTAAAAAGTATTATGTAAATAAGGTGCTTGCCACATAATAGGAATCCAGTAGCAATAGTCCTTTATTATTTTTATTTGGAAAATTCAATTATGTTGCATGTCCCAATCTCACCATAATAATATATTAATAATCAGGATCACAGCAAAGATTAATAGTCATATTAGTTATCAACCTGGGAATGGTCATAACAAAAGAATCTTAACCCAAAAAAAAGAAAAAGAAAAAATCAGCCTTCAGTGATAAAAGGACATTTTTTTTTCTTGGAAATTTTATAAGTCAAATATTTCTAGCAGCAGATGTATTTGCTAAATTTCATGCCATAAATAGCCATAACCACTTAGAATTATAGCTACATGGCTTCCTTGTAGTTCACACTTATCAATCAGTAGGGGTTGCTAAGGCCAAACAGTTCCCAGATAAAATGGCAATGAAGAAAAGAATCAGGGTAGATGTATTTTATGGCATAAGACTCTTTTCAAATTGAAGTGTGAAAAGAATCAATTCAGCCAGGTGCCTAACTGTCCCAAGAGTCCAGATAGAGCAATTACTGAAATAACAAAAATGGATGCAAAGGAGAAAAAAAAAAGAACCTTCTTATCAAGGTAATTCTGGGAAGGCAGTTTAGCCCCTGTAAACCTTCTGTTTCCATAGGTCCTCAACAAATAGTGATTTTTGAGTCATGGAAAAACCACATGATCTGTAGTCAAAATACTCAGTGTAAATGTGACTTTTTTAGAAGGAAATGTGACAAAATTGGGGTTCTGGATTTCTAGATAATTCTCTTTGTGCAAAAGCCATTTAAATTATTGTGAGTAAAGTGACCCTCTTTTAGCATCCATCATGCCTTCTATAAACCAAAGGAGTTGGACTAGTGTTTGTTAAATCCTCTTTAATGAGGACACCCTGATTCAGTACGTGCCTGAAACAGATAAGCAGAAGTTGCTCCAGTTCGATCTGGCATGGAGTGGTTTTGGGGTTCATTCACTACCTGCCTCCCCTTCCACCTGAAGGACCTTAAGGAAACCTGTAGAAGCCCTTAGAACTTGACAGAGACCATTAGAAAATTACTAAAGTATTTCCTCTCCTTGTCCTGGTCAAAAAGTCTACAATTATTTTATTCTTACATTCAAATACAATCTTCCCAGTCAGAAATTTCCTATGATTGAAGACATGTTAGGGAATCAGGATATTTTGAAGTCTGGAACAAGAGAAAGCCAGCTTCTAACAACAAATGGCCAAAGGTAGCAGCACAAATGGCAATTCTAATAATGGAAAACACTTAGTAACCTAATGTGTTGTCTTAGGACATTCAGAGCAGCAGGGGCTGGTCCTCAGTCTGGAGTGCTGCTAGTACCTAGGGCTCGCCCTTCGAGCTCATATAGCCCAGGGTGAAGAAACTTCCAACTCTATCCCTCTTTAGGGACAGAGACCCAACTCATTAGTCCTGGGCTACTCGGTTAATAATAGAAGAGTCAAGTTGAGGGGACCCTTGAGAAGACAGCAGGTGTATCCTTGTGTCCAGATAGTTTTGTGCCATTGTCTCAAGGTTTCCAGAGAAGAGCTTTTGTGACGCTACTTCCCAGTTACTAGTATGGGACCTTGTAACCTCCAGGACTGAGAGATTGTTTCTTGACGGCAAGCATAAGCCTTTTATGTGGGTATCAGTACCTGCTTTTTGTCTCTACAGAGGCAGTGAAGAATTGCTGATGATGACTCTCAATGCCTTGGAGCTTTCTCAAGTCCCACATCTTCAGTTCATTTTTACCCCTTGGTGTGGAAATTGCAAGTGACTTCAGCTACAGACATTGTGAATTAATTTCCTATGCCTGCCCTGGGGTCTTGGGAGGAAATGGGTGCACCTGCCCCAAATCAAATGAATAATTCATATCACATCTGGGTCTAAAAGGTGATAAGCAGCACAGAAATGCAGAAACAGCTGGAAATAAGGTTAAGGGTGTCCTCCCAAAAACATTGAGGCAGGAAGGCAACCTTGTTTGGCTGATTTACTCTGGTGTGCATTCTTCTGAGCTGGATCAGCTTGGGGTTCTAGTGCACGTATTTCTCCGAATGCTCTTACTGGAGCTCAGAAGACAAGGCTCTCAGAATGACTACCTTCTCTGAATCAAGGGAAGGTCACTCAGCTCTGGAGACTTACAGCATGCCTCTGGGTACTCAGACATCAACACACAAGTGTGTCCTTCTCCCAGTGGTGGAGCTGGTGTTATTGTGAGGAGGCAAGCGATTGGGTGGGACTCCAGCTCTGTCGTTAGATGGTTGTGTCCCTTGTAGGAGATTGTCTTTGCAAGTATGTCCACTGTATACTCCCTCCTGCATACTCTTTTTAAGGAGACATTGACACACCTTTGAAGAGGGTGAGGACTATGCTTTTTCCCCACCTTGGATCTAGATGACTATTTGTAATTGTTTTAACGGATAGAATGTGGTGAATGTGGTGCTGCATGACCTCTGAGTTAAGCTCAAGAAAGGCAATTATTTTGCCTGGCTCTCTCTTTCTCTGGATGCTTGCTCTTGAAATGCTGCTACCATGTTTTGAAGAAGCTCAGGTCACATAAAGAAGACACATATAGTATTCCAAGCAACAATCTGAGCTAAGCATTGTGCAGACAGCAAGCATCAACCTCCAGATATGTGAGTGAGGGAGCCTGCAGATCATTCTAGCTTCCAGCCTTTTACTCTCCCACCTGAGGCCCTAGATATTGCGGGGACAGAGACAAGTCGTTTCTCCTGTGCCCAGGCTGAATTCCTGCCCCACAGAAATTGTGAGAGATAATAAGTTATTATTGCTGCTTAAAGGCACCAAGTTTTGGGGTAATCTGTTGTAGAGTAATAGATAACTAATTCAGTCATCTTTGGCAAATGGTGAACACTTTTGGTCTCAGTTTCCTAATTCTCTCCAGAGTTTTCTCTTGAAGGTTATCAAATGAAACAGCAACAAAAAAGAGATAGCTAATGTAAGGAGTGTCCTGCATAGTATGTGTCATGTAAAAGGGAGCCGATGTGATATTATAAGTGACCAAGGTTAGTCAGAGACGCACCCTATAGGCTGCTTCTTCTTGGGCTTCTGTGTATATCACCCAGGGCCAGTCACACTCACAGGTTGCCGTGGGTACACAGACTCTGTCCTTGTCCTGGGTGCCTTCATTTTCTCATGATTTACCCTGGTGAGGTTTCAATCCCTGAGTTAGATACTGAGTTTCTTGTGCACTGAGCTTCTGCACTCTGAGCACACAGGAGGCACACAGCAAGCATTGAGAGTTTTGTTTTGTTTGCTTTTTTAACTCAAGGATTTTGCCAGTCCTATAGAAGTAGTGTGTGTTGGGGGAACAAATGACGTTAGAGAAGGAAGAAATGACTTCCCTTTTCCCTTTCCTGTGTTTAATGATTTTCTCTTCTCTTTTCAGACTCATCTCCGGCTTCTTTCTCTTCAAAACCTCTGCTGACCTCCCTTCCAGCTCCTCTGGGCTTTTAGGGTAACCCATGTTCCAACCTACTTGCACCACCACACAGTCTATATTATCTCCAGCTCCCCCCGAGACCATGTCCTCTCAGGAAATGGGATCAACTGTCTTCTACCCATATTACTAGCAATTTGCTCAATGCTTGGCACAGAGCAGGTGCTCAAGAAACTGGGCAGACGAATAACACACGAATGAAGAAAAATGAATTTATAAAGCCAGATCTGGTTCATATGTCATTTGCTGTCATGGCAACCTAGGATAAGTCTATTTGTTACTCTTGGGACTATTTTAATCATCTGTTTTTCACTGTATGTGCAAGTGTTAACTCTGTTAAAAAGGTAAACTGAGGCACAATAAAGTTTTAAAGAGACTGTTTGAGCAAATGATGAGTCATGAATCAGGCGGCTCCAAACCAGAAGTGGTTCAGGTACTTCACGGAGGGAATGCAATGGGAAAATTTTATAGGACAGACATAGAAGTAAAGCAAAGAAAAATGCTTGATTGGTTACAGTTATAAAGTTGCTTTATCTGATCTATCCCACTGGAAGTCCTTAGTCATATAATTATAAGTCTGTTGACTACTTCTGATTAGTTGAGCTTAAGTTCTGATTTTCCTTAATACAGGCATTGCAAGAAATGGCCCAAGCTAATGTACCTGTAAGTTTGCAAATCAAGCGAGACAGGTCACTTATGAGGTCTCACTGGTTTTGTGTGCTTAAGAATTCTTCAGACCTGGTTGTTTTAATCTATTAACAACCCTTGCTAAAGGCCAGATAAACTTGTGTATATGAAAGTACTTGCAAACTGTAAAATGTTGTTCAAATAGGAGGATTATGATTTGTTTAGTCTTCATAGAAGAGAAGAAGGGTTGGGGAAAAAGAGATCAGTATCATCAGCAAAAATAACTGTCATCATTTTATACCGGGCACTGTACTAAGTTTATTAACCTTTAATCTTCTGAGCAAGGCAGAGGGTAGGTAGTATTATATAAAGTGGTACAAATAACACCACTTTACAGAAGTGGAAATTGAGGCATACAGAGTTTGAGATACTCATCCAAGGCCACTGGGATCTGAGCTCAAGCCATGTGACTTCAGAATCTGTTTTTAGCCGCAACCCTGAGCTGTCTCCTAAAATTCACCTACCCAGGAAAGCCTCTGAGACCTTCTCCCCACCTGCCGAGAGTTTCAAATGCCTCAGGACCCATTAGGCTGGAATAAAACATACCAGCAAAGAGATGTCAGGAGGGAGTTTCATAACAGGCTAGAAGGGATCTGTCTGAAGCATTTCCTTCACTGGCCAGCCATTGGCTGGGATGGCTGACACTAGAGCTTTGACTGTCATTCAGAGGACCTGTTAAAGTGTAAATGTTCCTAGGGATGATAGAAAAACTAACTGAGGCTTTGGGAAGAATTCATTCTCAGATTTTCCAGCAGCCTTCATACTTGTTCTCATCTTGAAGGCAGGTCCTTTCTTGCCCCTCCACCTTTGCTGAATTTGCTGATTTTGTCAGCGATGCATCTCCCTACCATCCCATCCTCTCTAGAATTTAGCTCAAGAGCCACCTTCTAGAAGACATTTTCTCTTATTTTATAACTGGAACCTCGTTCCTTTCATACAAGGTTAATAGAAGGACGACATTTTTAAGCAAATAGTGATTTACACTTCAAAGTGAAAGAATTAAAAATCCTCCATTAGAAACAGGTTATGGAAGAGAAAAAGAACAACAGTGGAGTTGACACGGTGGAAAGATTTCAAGACAAGAAGTCCTGGGTTTTGGTCCTGATTTGGCCTTGGTGAACAGAGTGATTCTGGCTGAGGTATGTGCCCAACTGCACCAGAGAGGTTTCAACTGTAAAACCTCAAGGAGTCTCTTAAATGTTGAGTCTAGGCTCCCAGGTAAAGGTCATGTGGGCAAAGGGTGTCTCATGGGGAGACTGAAACTCTCATTAGGCTGGGGAGAGGTTATGGAGGAAACGGTCTCCATTTTTTTGTTTTGCACAAGACTTGGGATGCTAGGCTGGTGGGTTGATGGTTTGATCCAAAACAATTACCTTTTATTTTACTTTTAATGTGAATACTTATTTCTCTTTTGAAGTTTATTTTTAAATGGCAAATCAACGTTATATATATTTATGATATACAACATGATGTTTTGTTATATGTACAAAAGTCAGACTCGCAGAAGCATACTAGACGGGTGATTACCAGAGGCTGGGGTGAAGAGGTTGGGGAGACACGAGTTTCAGCGAGACAGGAGGAATGAATTCAAGAGAACTAGTGTACATCGTGGTGACTAGAGTTGATAACCATATATTGTAAACTGGAAAACTGCTAAGAGAGCAGAAGTGTTCTAAGGGCAAGAAAAAGGATAAGTAGCTGATGTGCTGCATATGTTAATTAGCGACCCTTCAGCACCCGAGTGGAGGCTCAGTCCTCTCTGCTTCAGGGTGTCTGTTCCTGGTGTCTGTGCTGTGAGGTTGTCCTTATTCTTTTTTTTTTTTTTACTTAAATTTTTTTTTATTATAAGGATGTGGGGTACATTTCAGGGTTAGGTATATAAACACTGGTCATGCAGATACCCTTATTGATGAGGTATGCCCCTCCTTCCCCTAGCAGTTTCCCAAAACTGCCAATCCCACGCCCTTCCCCTGACAGTTTCCCACTACTGCCAACTGCTTTCTTATAGCATTACAATTGTTCAGGGCCCGTTTATGAGTGAGAACATATGGAACACTGTTCTTTGTTTCTGTGATAAATCACTGAGTATGATCGACTCCAAATTCATCCAAGTTGCTGCAAAGTCCATGTTTGTCCTTCTTTATGGCTGCATAATATTCCATCATGTATATGTACCACATTTTCTTTATCCAGTCCAGCTTCGATGGGCAATACGGTTGGTTCCATGTTTTTGCTACTGTAATTAAAGCTACAACAAACATACGTGTGCAGGTATCTTTTTTGCAGAATGACTTGAGTTTCTCCTTATTCTAACCCTGCTTCCTTGCCCTCCTGGCTTCTGTGACTTTCAGGCAAATATTCTGAAGGTCTGCAAGACCCTGTTCCAGGACCCACTAGCAAGCATGCCTATCCTCTTCACACTTGTGTCTGGGATGCAGAGGCGAAAAAACAGAGCCAGGAAAACCACCTCCCACTGGCTATAAAACAAGAAGGCTCCAAGAATGACAGATTAGAAGACCTAAGTGAAGAGCACAGTCATTCTTTTCCTCCCCTTTCTTCTTTTTCCACACTAATGTTATTAGCATTGTCATTGTTATTAATGATTTGAAAGCAACCCATGCATTAGCCTCCCAGCGTTTGCTGCTTTGACGCCACAGGGGTTTTGTCATTAGGCTGGGGAATTATCTGAATGTGGATTCAGCAGGACCAGGTGTTTCTCCATGTTCCAGAGATGTCACAGACTTTGGGGCCTTCACAGAACAGCAGTGATGTCTGCCAGCGGGTCAAGCACAAGGGTTGAGGCCTGTCCCATTTTGCTCCAGCTGTATTTGGGGCCGAAGGAATCAAAGTAGTTGGAAGACAGACAGGCTTAAACTTTTGCAAACTTCTGGCTCTGTCTAAACGCAACACATTCCTAAAGGCTCTTGTGAGACTTGTGTACTCTTAGGAGTCTTTCCCAGGTATACTTGTCTCTTTTTATCTTTTCTTTCTCTGAGCAACTTGTGCCAGTACTACGATCGGCAGTATCATACCACTGGGTGACCAAAACTGAAAAAAGTTACAGGGCCCCCATAAGCAATTCCAAAAGAGAGCCAACAACAGCTCATACAATAAGAATAAGACAAGGCAATGCAGTTCTCAACTCCCACCTCCAATTCCCTTCAAGACTTTCACAACATCACATTCTACTTTTGTTGGCATTTTCATGGCTTTTGTGCCCTGGATTTGCTGATCTCGAAGCATGTGCTTGTGTTGTCTGTTGTAGGACTCTACTGGGGACATTGATGTGAAGGTGGCTGGGGGAGAGGGGTGCGTGGAAGGGGAGGGTAGGAAAGAAGAAAGAGAGAGAAAGATGGGTTCTGAAGAAGAATTGTTTCCTGCTGTGCTCTGCCTTTTAGTCTGGAGAAAGCAACTGGGAAAGAAGGAGAAAGACCAGGTGTCAGCGCCTCCCCCCGGGAACAGCCAGAAAACCAAAGAAGAGAGAAAAAGCACTGGTAGACTTTAGTCTTTGACTGTCCCTCATGCACAAACCCTCTGTAGCTCTTTGGGGAAAATGCAGAGGTACAGCGTGGCCAGGGCGAGTCATGCAAGTTATAACCTTCAGGTCCCAATGAACAATGACTAATAATAGCACCAATTGAAGTAGCCATTTTTCCCCTCGAACAGAAGTGACTGCATTCTTACAGCCCTGGGCATAAAGCAACTTTTATAAATTTTTCCTGGCCTAGGTATGTTTTATGACTTCTCTATTCAGTCTGAAAATATGAATCAAGATTTAAAATATCTGACAGCGAGAACACTGTAGATGTTTGGGGCTGTTTGCTCATAACCTGCAAAGAAGCAGATGAAGAAAACAGTCTGGAAGAAATACAGCTGAAGAAACAGTAGCAGGTATCCCACAGTTACTCTATGCTATGAAAGAGCATGATTAATAATAAAATAATAATTCAATAAAAATAAGAGCATGAAAGCAAAACTATAAAAGCCTTTACAACATTCCACGGAAAGTATTGCTTTCTGCAGGAAGGCAGAACCATGAGGCAATGACATAAAGAGTGGACTCTTAGAAGGGAAATGTCTAGAGTGGAATTTCTTATTCATTAAGCAGGTTTCATCAAGTGCTAATTAAAGTTCTGAAAAAGAGAACTCCCGACAAGTACACTTAACAAAAGTGTTGGGTAAAACAAATAAGATTTTTAGAAATGATCTCTTAACTATGTGTCTGCTGGATGGGCTAATTGTACTGTGGCTTTCTGCTGGAAATTCCTGTGTCAAGAATAAACAGAAAGAGACATGTTTGGGAAACAATCAGATGGACCAGTGGGTGGAGAGACCCTGTCTAATTGGCATGGAGTCCTCTGTACCAGCCAAAATCACCATCACAGGCTAGTAATTGGGGATGACATAAGGCATTTTCCTTGGGTATTCTCATTTAACATGCAATAATCCTGGTTAAACTTAACTTGGATTTTTTTAGTCAACGAGTTGGAAAAGAATGAGCATTATGATAGAAGGACAGATGGCAAACTTGGACTATTTGAGGAGAACCTTCTTAGAGAGAGCCTGGAGAACCTAGGAATGGGGTTGGTTGAGAGGATGTGGCCGGGAGGAATGTCAGTCAAAGAGAGAAGAATAAGGAGGAAGATCAGCACTACTTCCAAAAACAATGATGCCAAGGTCACACTTCAGACCAACTAACTCTGAATCTAAGGTGATGGGACCCGGGTCACAGTACTTTATAATATCTCACCAGTTGATTTACCACCCATGCCACCATCCTTTAAGGTTTTTATAATGTGCTTGCAATTCTGGTAGCTTCCACAAGGTGGTGGGTGATTTCATTTCATGAACAAATGATTGGATTCACTTCTGGCAAGTTAGAGAAAGCAAGATTAAAAATTATTCAAACGTGCTTCCTGTTAAAAGACATTTCTTTATAAAGATGAAAGCATGAATATTAATTGAACTGTAATTCCTATTTATAAATAACAAGCAATAATTTAGAGAATTTTAAACAACTGCAAACACTTAAATTCGAGTTGAACGTGGACCAAATTTTTAACTATAATTATTCACTGCTTATCTTCTCTCCGGTTTCCAGGGAAGATTGCCTTTAGTTCTCCTGCATACTGGAACTTATGCTCAACTTCCGCTGGGAACTCTGGCTCTAGCCCACCAATAGCAACAGAATAGTGAAAGGGGAATCGCCCCACTCCGTAACTGACAGAAGTGGAGGCCAAGGCAAGAGAAAGATTGCCCATGACAAGCAGAAAGCATCATGTCAGAGTCTCTGACACATACCCCCAAACAGGCAGGTGGCAATTTAAAAGTTATGAGAATTTCAGGAACACTTTCTGGCCTGAAGAGAAGAGGACCAAAGAGTCAAGTGGAGCAGGTCTTAGGAAAGTGAAGAAAAATTCATAGCGACTAGGGACCTTGACATCCTGCTACAGTCTCAACAGAGGAAGGAGGGTATATCCGGGTGGGAAATGTCACGGGAGCTTGTCATAGTGTAGAACACTCTGGTATGTCAGGAGGAGAGGTTAGCTAATCCTATGGAATGGGATGCAACCTTTGACTGAGTAGAGTAGCCCCTGGTGTAGAGCATGTAGATAGATATCAGAAGGAAAAACAGAATCCAAACTTTCCAGTTAGGGAGCACTGGTCTCTGTCTTTCTTTACTTCTGCATCATCGAGCCATAAAGAAGTAATAGATATGTAATACTCTGCCCAAAATAGAGCTCTGAGGGAAGACAGAGAAGCTGAAAGGATTTAAAAGCACACACACACACACACACACACACACACACACACACACAATACATCAAAAACCAGAAATCTGGACAGACATACATGTCTAGGTTAATCATGTGAAAGATAAAAATAGATGGCACAAGAATTGTTTGAACATACTATGCCAGAAACACTAGTACATCTACTAATTGATGATCAAATAAAAAATGCCCATAACCTGCAAAGAAGCAGATGAAGAAAACAGTCTGGAAGAAGATACAACTGAAGAAACAGTAGCAGGTATCCCACAGTTACTTTATGCTACGAGAGAGCATAATTAATAATAAAATAATAATTCAATAAAGACAAGAGCATAAAAGCAAAACCATAAAAGCCTTCACAACATTTTGTTTTGTTGCCCAAAATAATGGCTCCAAAATATGACCAAACATTTGGATATAATTTGCCCATCCTAAGGACCGAAAAAGTCTGCATCATCTTTTTTTTTTTTCTAGGAGAAAACTTTCTTTTATGTAATTCCTCTCTCTTAAAATCCAAACCTACTCTCTTAGAATAAATAGCAGTCTGCAGACTGACTCCCAGATGTATACATCAAACCCATTATAACCTTTTCAAAATTAGGAATTGGCTCCTGTGTCCACCAAGCTACCTCACTCTCATCCTTTTTAATCAAACATTATACAAGCCCTTCATTAATCTATGATGGTTTCTGAAATTTATTCCAGCACTTGAGTTTAGACATCTGTTCTCATAAGGTTTTGCCTTTATTCTCAAACCTTTTTGAAACACATTGGAATATGAATATAATAATTATTAAATATAGTTTCTCAATAGGTAGGTAGTACAAACAAACTTCAGGTTGGATTATTGTAGAAATTCTGCTAGATTACATATTAGGTTTAAACGTAACTGAAACAAGATTATAGAAAGATATCACAGAAAATTTCTGTTCTCTATTTCTGAACTTAGTGGGCACTTGTAGAAAGGACAATTACTCAATCTAGGAAGTATCACAGTCAACTCTTGCTCATCAGCGCAATATAGGAAGGAAGAAGACAGTTCAAAAATAATTATCTTATTCTTTGAGCTATACATCAACGTCTGGTGATGACAACAAGTCAATCAACAGACATTGGGTGCCTGTGGTAGGTTCAGCACTAAAATGAACACTGAGAAGCAGTTTGACATCCTAGTTCTTGTTGCTCAGGTACGAGTTGTAGAAGTCTGAATGCTGTCCAGGCAAAGGTGGAGAAAGACCCAGAGGGTGTGGAGTAGTGGAAAAACCCAGGCTTGAATTAAAAGTCAGCACACGTAATCCATAAACAGGAAAATCTTCTCCTGTAGAGTTGAGAGTTGTCTACTTAGATGTAGAACAGGCCAAGCTAGTCAAGGCCTGCCCTGAACTGTGCAGAGCTCAGGTCGTGAGCACGCTGAAGTCATTATTTCTGCAGCCATCCCTTCTGCTCAGGAACTGCACCACATTCTATCACACAGGAGTGGAATGTGGGGCCAGAAGGTGCCATCCTAGGTTTTCTCATCCATTCCCCAATCTCTGAGCTCTACACAAAGAAGATTCTGAAGGCATTTTTCCCATACTTTGTAGCTGGTCCAAACTGCAGCATCCACATTTGCACCATTCTCCAGTGGAAGCACTGAACACCTAGCTGAGTCTCCAAGGAGATGGTCTGGAGGAACTTCCTTGGCTTGGTAAGTTTTGTTACTGTTCTTGAAAAGCTGCCTGTTATTGTGTCTGCACTTAATGCAACATCCCTGGAACTCATGCCGATGCCTGGTGGGGTCTGAACAGTCACCTTTCACCCTTTGCCTAAATTGGTAGTTTCAACCCTGGGGACATATTAGAATATCTCATGCCCGGGGTCACTTGAAATCAATAGAATCCCAATCTCTGGAGTTGCATCCTGGACATTATTATCTTTAGGGTCCCCTTAACAATTCTAATATGCAGTCAGGACTGAGAACTGATTACTGAGGGCTTTCTTTATGCTAATTAACCTCTTTAAGCTGTCTTCCAAAAGTGTCCCCAACCCACATCCCTCCAACCCCCACCCTGTGCCACTCACAGGGTCTTCACTGCACATCTTGCTATCTCTTGGACTCCCCTCCTCGGGACAAGGAGTAACATTAGTGGAGTATATGTGGCCTGTCACTGGTTAATCAGCATAATCACTAATCCTTATCACAGTCTTGTGAAGAGTTATTCCACTTAGCATATGAGGAAGCTGAGGCCCAGAAAGACAGGAAACTTGGGACTTGCTTTCTTCTACCTGTCACCCCAGTGCCCTGAGCTGAGATGTCCCAAGTGTTTTCTCAGCTGGAGCCTTTCATGCACCCTACGATCTCCTCATAGGTCTTTCTCTCCATGAATTAGAGAGCCCCGCCCATTAATGCCACACTTCCCTGAATAGCCGTCCTATTCTGCTGGCTGGGATGTCACTGTCCCTCGAAATCCAGCCTACCCTCGTCCAGGGAGAACACACACCTCAACGGAGCAGCATTTCCTACAGTGGTTACAGTTTAAACCGTACATGACGTGTGGCCCACGACTGCTCAAAAGCCACATAGGTTTTTTCGGGAGCCCCTACCATACCCACACAGGATCCACCATGCATGGGGGCTTTAACGGCTCCCATTTAAGACATGGAATAAAACACTACAAAATTACTGGAAACATATTCTCATTTCATTGACAATGAGAATGAGGGGGGAAACTTTTCCAGAATTCTAAGCTACCACCTTCCTGCTCCGTGGACCTGAAATGCAACCATCAGAACCCCAGTTTCATCATTTGTAAAATGGGGATCAGAATAGTATCTTCCTCATTGATTTAACAAGGTACTAGAAGTTACTTATAGCATTTGTACAGTACCTGGCATACAGGCGCACAGTAGGTGCATAATGAATGTTGGTGATTGTCTCCCACTTGTACATTTTGCCTGTAGTCCTCTTCCATTCTCTTCTGTCTTATAGGAAGGGGGGACCCCACCAATAACACAGCTGTTTTACACCGAACTCTAAAGCTGGGCCTCTTTGCCTCATCTTTGAAGACATGAAGACATCCTTGGACCAGTTGTGGAGTTAATTATGGCCCTGTACAACTTCTGCACCATGAGCCCACATTTTCTGTCTCTGTTCAGATTTCACAGCTGCCATCCATCTTCTCCTCTATCGACTCTCAGCTAACCTCCTGCTTGATCCCACACACAGGCTACAGCAGGACATTCTTGCAATACTAGTCTGATTTGAGACTCCCCTACTGAAGACCTTTTAAGGGCTCCTTGGTGCCCTCAGGGTGAGGTCCAAGCTGCCGTCCCACAATATTTGTCTCCACACAACTTGGTCCTTGCTGGCACAGCCAGCTGACTGTATCCCCACAGTGACGGACAAGCTTACAGCCTCTACTGGCAGCTCACTCTCTTCTCAAAATGGCCCCCACCTGTCCACCACCACCTAACAGTGGACCTACATGACATATTCATTGTGTGAATCAGCTTTGAGGGACTCTTCCTTTTTGAAGTCTTTCCTAACCCATCCCACCCCAAGCAGATCAACCTCATTCTTCATTTGTGCCTTTCCATAGACTCTGAGCACTATATGGGAACAATTTGTTGTGCTACTTCTTATACATCTGTCTCCACTTCAATAAGACAAACAGCATCTGAATAATAATAGCAATAATTACAGCTTACATGTGTTGGGTGCTTGCCAGTGCTAGACACCACTCAAGGCCCTTCAACATATATTATTAACTGACTTGATCCTTACTACCCAGTGAAGTAGATTCTGTTATTCTGGAAGAGGAAACCAAGGCAAGAGAGATTCACCTGGGGGGTCCCAAGATCAAGCAGTTAGTAAATAGTTTATTCTCATAATTTAACTCTGTTCTTGGCATATAGTATGAGCCAGGTAAATTTTGTGAGACTGAAATATTTTTTTTTTAGAGTTGGAGTCTCACTCTGTCGCCCAGACTGGAGTGCAGTGGCCACTCCCGGCCACCGCAGCCTCGACCTGCTGGGCTCCGGCGATCCTTCTGCCTCAGCCTTCCAAGTCGCTGGAACTACAGGTGCGCGATACCACGCCCGGCTAATTTTTGATTTTTATTGTAGAGATGAGGTCTTGCCAAGTTGCCCAGGTGGGTCTCGAACCCACGGGCTCAGGCAATCCACTCACCTCAGGCTCCCAAAGCGCGGGATTATAGGCTGAGCCACCAAGCCCGGCTAGAGACTGAAATATTTTGTTTGTGGTTGAACTACTCCAAATTCAGCTGGGTTAGGGACCAAGCTCTCTTGCACTTGTGAAATCCCTTGACCTGTGGGTCACCAGCTTGTATTTGAGGCTAAGATCACGTGGTGTAAAACTCAAGTGAGTGCTTGGCTGGCGCGTGCCTCCCTCTAGGTTCTCAGGTTAGTTGTTCTGTGAATTCATAGCACACAAATATTTTATGACTGCATTTATTCTTCATAACAATATGAATGAGCAACTGAATAAAAGCCAAATCCCTTGTGAAGCCAGAGGAAGAGTGATTAAATTATAATCATCCTGGATTAATTAATCTATAATATTTGCTCTTTATATGAAAGAAGAAAATCAGCCTTCAACATAAAGGTTATGTACTCCTGAGGTCTGTGTCTTAATAAAGGAAAGGCTTGGGGAAAAAACTTGACAAGCCCCCAAGATACGACATGTTGTAAATGTAGACAGAAGGTTATTACTGATATAAAATATATTCAATGTAATTATCAGCCACAACAAATAATCAGAGTGATGATAATGAATAATTAACATTTTTATACTCCTATAGTAAGGTGTCTAATAGATAAGTGCACAACATTGAATTAATTTATTGTGCTTTAGTGTTTTTAGTAATGAAAATTGCCTAATCATAACATCTCTTCCACGGTATTGCCAGATATTGGCATAAATCACCGATAAGCTTTATTTCTTTGTTTCCCAATCTAATTGTAGTGGAGATGCTGTAAAATGTTTAGAAAAATCTAGTAGAGAAATTATAGTAAGAATAAAGTCAAGGCAAGCAAGCTTCTGGAGGAAACAAATTTAAAGACATCATTTTTGGTCCCCGGAATTAAGGGTTAATAAAGATATAGAAAGTTGTTGTACCTGCTTGAGAGGAGGGACTGCTCAAAAAGGGGGTTTTGTGAGTTGAATTCCCCATGGTCTTTTGTGGGTGTCTTTTTATTTTAACTGCTGCCTCCTCAGGTCTTCCTTACTACAGGGTAGAAAAAGGCAGAAGAGCTTTCTCAGCAATATGGCGGAGGGATCAAAGTCACTCCCTGCTTTTTGCCTCCCCGTCATTTTACCCATGTATGGGCCTGTCATGATCTGTTTCTTACATCTGCCTTCCTCACAAGCACAGCAAGGGCCATCTTCTGCCCCTTTTTTTCTCTCAGGGCCTAGCCCAATGCCCAGATGGGAAGTAAGATCGTTGATGAATAAACGAATTACAAGCCTATTTACTTCTACCACCACTAAGAGATATAGATGTTAATGTTTTTTTTAACACAGTCACAACTTCATCCTTCTAGAATCAATTACCTAAAGCATGGTGGTCAAACGTATTGAGGGTCAGGACTACGGGAACAATAACTGCTTCCATTTTCTATTTAGGATTCTCATGAAGCATAAATCAAGAGAGAAAGGAACAGCCTCTTCTGAAGTCCCATCAAGCAGGGCATGACAGCAGTTAAGGCTCACAAGAGGGACCAAATTGTATCTTAGACCTTTTGTTGTTTTTTTAAAGATTGTTAAAGTTTCTCCTGTTCAAACTCTGTGTGCACACAAGTCACCTGCAGATCTTGTCAAAGTGCAGATTCTAATTCAGGATTAAGTCAAGACAAGCTATTGATCTCAGTTCAGGAAGAGAACTGAGGTTCTGCATTGCAGATAAGCTCCCAGACAATGCCAATTTGGCTTATCTTTAGATCATACTTTGAGTATCACAAATCTGTAGCACTTCTTTCTTTACATTTCATTCTCAGATTAACTGCTTTTAGACTTGTTTACATTTGCATAATATATGCATATTTGAGTGGGGGACATTATACTAATCTTCTTTATTTACCATAGATACAGTTATCTTTCTAAAGAAACTATAAAAAAAAATATTACTTACCTGGTATCAGAATAGTTCAACTGTAGGTATGGTTCTCTACAAAGAAATAAATAGCTCCTTAAGTGCTAAGCTGACATGCTAAACCCATATCCATGGTGTGACTGTGTCTCATTTTCAAATGTAACACCACTGTGTGACCTGTGGTCTTCAACAACTGAAACATAACTGCCAACATGTCATACATCAGCTTCATGTTAGTAAAAAATTAGCAGTATCTTCACACCAGCAACCGGAATTTTGTCCGAAGGGTGAAGTAGATTAGAAGAATGAACAAAAGAAATGTCCAGATCTATCCTAACAATAACCTCCATTTAGTCAACAGTTGCTGGGGGTCTGGTTCTGGGCTAAGCCCTTTTGTTTGGGAACTGAGGGAAACAGGGCCCAGGGGACGTAGGACTTTGACCAGAGTCATAGACCTTAGATGTTGCTGAGCTGAGATTTGAACCTGAGCTTCTATAATGCCAAACCTCTTATAGTGTGGACAATTGCAAAGCTGTCTAAAAACTGTCCCAGGGCCAGTGCCTCTGCTGTGCCACACGGTTGAGGCCCTGTAAGACCATTAATTATACCACAGAGGTGCAGCCTATAAGAGCTCACACTTTGATGGATGAGAAAAAACATACTCAGGACAAGAGAAATCATCAAGGCTCTGTGGGTTCATTGCCAAGTGAGCGGAGGGTCCAACATTCAACAGGCCAGAGAAAGAGAAACCACTGCAAACTGGGGTTTCCTCTGATGGCTTCATGAAGATGGTGAAGATCATTTGGCTCTAGGGATTGAAGTGATGTTGAATTTAAATAGGATAGAACCAAAGGAGGGCATGAGCAAAGGTGGGCAAGAATATGATTGGGTGGGGTAGGAATGGAGTAGTCACTGGAGGATTTGGTGTCCACTAGAAACAATGTCCCAAAATCTGGATGTAGTTCATAAGTCTGCATCAGACTTCAATGGGGAGTGGAGTCAAAACACACACTCCCAATCTCCCTTTTCATCAGACTGACAAACTCAGCTTCTCTTGGGATAAAGCATTGTCAATGTAATTCCCAAACAGCTGTCTTCTGCCTGCCCAGGACATTCCAATCGCCAGAAGCCTGTGAGAATGGGACCACAAGTGCTTCCTCTTGGGGTCTCCAGCCTGGCATGAGTCTCCAGTAGCTGACATGGAGTGAAAGCTCAGAGCTGGCAAGGGAAACAGACAGACATGGCCATGGGGAGGAGAAAGAGATAAAGAGGTTGCACTTAGGGCACCATCAGGCAAAGGTTAAAGCACTTGGACTTCTTGTTCATGGAAGAGGAACTAGCTTCCATAGACTAGTTTCCAGCTCAAGTGTGTGCACGTTGTGAGTCCTCTATCAGAGATTAAGCGTGGCTGGACCCAAGTCTTCCCCTCTGCCATGCCTGGGAAGGAGCCAGGCATCAAGGTGAGCTGGTGAGGCAGGTAGGGCAAGGCTTAATGAAGAATGTGTGTTTTTCTCTGCTCCCACCCTAGGGCAGTTACCATTCACCTCTCAGCCTCCACGAGGACCCCTGATAAAACCTCTTTCATTCTTGTTTTCAGATTTCTTAAGGGGCTCAAAGAAATTTGAAAAGAGGAACCTCCATGTTTAGCCACTATTGATTTATTTTGGTTCCGGTTGGCAGATTTTTATATAAAAATAAAGAACAAAAAGCAAATCCCCAGGGCTGGCCTGGGCTGATTGCATTAGAACTTGTTCCACCTTGTGGAGTTAGGGAGGGCCTGATTTCCAGCTGAGCAGAAGCCTGAGAACAAGAAAGAGGCATCCACATCAGCAGAGGCAAAGAAGACAAAGCAAATGCAATGAATTCCACTCATTGCAGAAGGGGTGGGGCAAGCACATGATTTTGACTGCCTTCAGTCAAAATCCCAAGTCAGTTGGGTGATTTGCACTGATTGAATACATTATTCATTGATTCTCTGACTTTTGCCAGTGTAGACACACAACTTCAAAAGATGTATCAGTTAGAAACTGCACTCAGGTCCCTGCAACAGGAATCATAAAAACAATGGCTTAAACAATTTATGCACAAATGAAGCATCTGCAGGCGGCTACTGAGAACTGCTAAAAAGACTCCATGATGCCGTTGGGGACCCAGACTCTTGTTTTCTCCTCTGTCATCTTTCTTATTTTCTTGTTGCCTCATGGTGATAAGATGCCTGCTTTTCCTTTACCATTGCTTCCAAGATGCAGGCAGAAACAAAGAAGAGGCAGAAGGACATGTGTTTGCTGAGTCTGAGTCTGTTCCCTTAAAAAAAAAAAATTGCCTTGCGACTTCAGCTTCTATCCCATTGACCCAAACTGTTCCCAGCACCATAATCAATATATAAATCATTTTCATTAACTCCAAAGTTTCCCTTATGCCCATTCCGGTCAATCTTTACTTCTAGTTTCTACCCCCAGGCAACCACTGATATCTGCATGTTTTAGGAGTCAAAGCATCACTCAATTTTGAGAAATGACAAGCCACACTTCAGAAATGCAGGCTCAAGACTCCAGAAATGGCAATGAAATGCCCATACACCCTGGAGATCAGAGGTCTTTGCCACTGGCAGGACATGGGTGACTGGGGATGTGGGATCTGAATGAATCAGACACAAGAGAGAAGAAAATAGCAAAAGGGTATGAATCGGGGAAAGGAAAGAAGAGGGAAGAAGGAGTGGGTAATCTGACTGGTGGGAGGGAGAGAGATTCTGACAAAGTTTCACAGAGCTTGTGTCATGTGTGAGATTCTTAAAAGCTGATGGAACTTGCCAGATGCTCTGGAAGAGAAAGGATTTTCCAAGCAAAGGGAACCATACCTGCAAGTAAGTGCATAGAAGCCTGAAAAATTGTGAGCTGTAATTAGCTCTAGCAGAAGTTAATTCTAGCAGGCGCTATAAGAAAGGAAGACAGAGGCCAAATGTGTAAGGATTGCATACACCATGACAAGCATTATAAATAGGAGAGAGTCATTAAAGGACTTAAAGGATGGGGAATCAGACAATCACATTTGCACTTTAGAAAGATGACCCTGGTCAAAATCTGGAAGAGAAACTGAAGGAGAGCAAGCTTAAGGTAGTCAGAAGCTGGTACAATGATCCAGGTAAGAAGTCGCACAAGTCTGGTATAAGAGAGACAATGGAAACAGAGAGGTTGGGACACAAGTAAAGATATTAAGGAGTTAGAATCCACAGATTATATATACGAAGCAAGATCACATAGCAAAGAAGAGGCAGAGCAGAAATTCCAACCAGGCTGTGTGACCTTGAGCAGGTTGCATAAGACTTATCATCCCTGTCGTTGAGAGACAGTTCTCCATGGGTCATTCATTCCCACACATCTTGTGAACAAGGCACTTACTGCCCTTTGTTTTGAATTATCTTTCCAAGAATGTCTGTAGAATGAGCAGCCGTGGAAGATGGAGACTGTGCCTCCTCCAGAGCAAAGGTTAGGCATGCTTACTGACCATGATAAAAGATTCAGGTTCTCCAAGCTCAGTTGTCTCCTGGAACTGAACCCACTATGTGTACAGGTGTTATCTGGCTCTCTGCTCACCACTCTGTGGGAATTGGGGTTTGGGAAATTGGCACAAAAATTCTGATGCTCTGGCTACTTTTATTGCTATGAGTAATACATTGTCTTTGGTCTCTAACCTATGGATACTTCTATCAGTATCCATAAAATGGTGGCAGGCTAACTTGCTAACGTTCTTGTAGGGTGAATCTCAGACCCTTCACAGTTCTTAACACCCACAGCATAAAGGTTGTTGTGAGAGTAATTAGGTTAATACTTATAAAGTCCTTGACTAGTGTCTGGCCTATGATAGACACTCAGGAAAGGTCTCTTTAATGAGGCAGCAAGCGTAGGGTCTTTAAAGTATGTTTTTTGAATCTGACTGCCTGGGCTCAAACCTGACTCTGTCACTTACTACCGTGAGGTCTTGGGACTGTCACTTCACCTCTGTATCTCAGTTTTCTCAAGACTGTAATGAGGTAATGCACATTTCATGCTTATAACAGGGCCTGGCACATAGTTAGCTTTTAATAAAATGTATCTTCTATTATTATTATTATTGTTATTGTTAGTATTATTATTGGAGACTATTTTTATCTATAGAAATAGAACCATTAGTCGACTACATTTCAAGAAGTTGTTAATCAGCATTGCCTATTTATGAACGTAAATCTAATTTCAACATTAGAAAGAGGAAGAGAAGGATGATAGTGTTGATAATGATGGGGATGATGGTGACTAACAAGTGCTGAGCACTTTAATGTGCTGACCACTGTGCTATTACCTTTATATGCCTTAGCTCAATTAAAATTCAGAATGACTGTATGTGATCTTTACTGAGCCACACTTAGGAAACAGTAGAGTAGGAACTTAAAATCAAGTATATCTGTTTCTGAATCTCCTAAGACGATAAAACATTATCTTCAAAAGACAACTGGACCTCAGGCCATCAGTGTGATGGCTTGTCCTTTCTATATGTTATATTTCAATTTCACCTAAAGAAACTTGTAGATAGACTCTCTAGGCTAGTTACACCTGGACCACTTTACCTTTCACATGACAAACTTCCTCGAGTCCCCAGCAACACCTGGTTAGAAGCAAAGATTCCTGATAGATTTAAAAGAGGAAGCATGCTCTCCCTTTCTCATTCGTGTGAAAGAGGCCTGAAAAAAATAGCTAAACAGAAGCCTTCTGTGTTGGTTAGGGTACTTTTTCATAACTGAAAACTCAAAATTAAAAGGCTTAAACAATAAGGAACATTTATTATCCCATAAGATTGGTTGATTCAGCTTACAATGGTAGCTTTATGGATCTAAGTTCTTTGCATCTATCTGTTCTGTTATCTATACCACGTTCCCTCTATGATTGATTGATCTGAGTTATCTCTCTTGTTCATGCTCCAGCCAATCAATGGCAAGGAATTTTGCATTATAATAAGTGGCATTCACACCCAGAAGATGGAGCCAATCAGCATTCACACCCAGAATGACCAATCAGCATTCACACCCAGAAGATGGAGTCCACCTCCCCTGAACCACCCGGTTACATATAAAAGAGTGAAAACCCAAATAAAATTAGGGTACTATTTGGAAGGAATGGATGTTGGTTAGTCAGTCAATAGTGTTTGATATAACTAACTGAAAAAAAAAGTGCTAACTCATTAAATTCTTCATATACAGTCCATGCAGAGTGCTTATCTCTCTGCCTAACATTTGATTGGCATAGCTAGCACTATTACAGATAAAGCAAGCATATAAATAATTAAAGGAAAGGAAACTGCCTTCAGTGTTATCCACCAAACTTTCATCAGCAGTCTGTCTGGGGGAAGCTATAATACTGATTACAGAATCTTCCTCTTCACTCAGTGGACCCTTCTAGGCATGTCCAAATCATTTTGACTTCCAGAGTGAGGGTAGATTAGGCTCAAGCTAAGAATACTGCCACACGCTCCTGGGGAAACTGAGGCTCAGATTCATATTCAAATATTAACAAGTCAATAAGCGGTAAGGCTGAGATTCAAACCTAAGTATTAGGTTGTGCACCCCAACCTTATTCACTACTTTGGGAAAGAAAAATGGGCGAGAGCATCTGTGGATAGGACTTACCATTTTGTTTCCCGGCATTGGCTTAATGAGATAGTGTATGTAAAGCACCTGGTGCATAGTAGGTGCACAGAAAAAGAAAGCAAAGCCCAGAGATGCTCAATGTAAACGGAAATGATTCCACAGCTAGGATGAGAGCTCCCCCGGACTGAAGTCACAGAAAAGATATTGAGTATTTGTTACTAAGCAACAATACACCATAAGTAATTTTTTTTTCTTTTGGTAAAATTATCTGCTTGTATATCTAAAAGGGAACACTTTTTAAAAAAAAGCCTGTAAATCAGATGTGCAGTTTTTCTTCTTAAAGAAAAGCATTCAGAACTCTGCCTGCAGCAATTAAATATTCCCTGCTACCAAGTTCATCTCCTGTCTACTTTATTGAATAAATGGATACTCAGGTTAGCAAGGTCTTCACCTTCTTATTAAGCGACCTCATTGGCCTAAGGTGATTTGAAGAAAGTGGTTTGGTGTCTTTCTTTTTCAGATTTCTCTCATTTCTCCATGAAGATTTCTAGTTGGAAGTACTCATCAAAGCTGGGAAAAGGTGAAATGTACATACTTCTCAAAATATTTAAAAGCTCTAAGAATTTCTCATTTGCTCCAAATATAAAAAAGAAATTCTAGCTAAAAGATTTACCTTTTGCAAAATCTAGAATAGCTGAATAATCCATAACAGATTAAAGAAATATTATTCTATCACCTATCAAGAAATATAGTAGTCTGATATAAGATTTCAATTCTGCATAGGCCATTAAATGCTTATACGTATTTGATTTGTATCTTCAAGTAAGACCCCAAACTATAAAGATGGGCTGCTGAAGATTTTTCTTTTGTCTAAGTCAATAGCATTTATTATCGTGAAAAGAATTACTGTTACCTTTCACATTTGGGAAGCACTGTTCATATCCATTTATCCAAGAAGAATAGGTCATTGATCACTGATAAGTATAATGCATTGCATGCCTGAAGGGCAGACCAAGGGGAGAACTTCAGTAAGTGGAATATCAGACACTGACCTTGTCCCCACAGTGGGAGCAGAAATATTTGCAGCTTGTGAGTACTCTCTCAAAGCCAAAGTGAATGACACTTGAATCTTCCAAACAGCTCAAGTTGAATGCCAAATATGAGCCCTCTTCAGGAAGCAGAGTGAGAACTAGAAAATCATGCTAGGCCAAAGAGTTGAAAAGGGCAAGACCTCTTCTCTAGACTCCTCCATGGAGCCAGACACAGTTAGAATGAAAAGGTTCCTTCATGATCACTCAGTTCACCATTCTTCATCCTCATTTTAGGTGAGTCTGAGGCTCAGAAATGGGAATCACTGACCTAAGGATCTAAATAGACACATTTCTCCAAGGAAGCCCTGCAAATATCCAATAAGCACATGAAAAGATGCATAGCATCATATTTGCATTTCCCATGCAGAAACCCCTAATGAGATACTACTTTATATCCACTAGGATGGCTGTAATCCAAAAAACTAGAAAATACATGTTGGTGAATAGGCAGAGAAATTGGGACCCTCATACACTGCTGAATATTAAATGGTACAGCTGCCTTGGAAAACAGTTCAGCAGTTCCTCAAATAGTTCAACCTAGAGTTCCCATGTGAGACAACAAATCTATTCCCAGATATATACCCAAGAGAAATGAAATCATATGTCCACACAAAAACTTGTACATGAATGTTCATAGCAGTATTATTCATATGGTCAAAAAGCGAAAACAATTCAAATGATTATCAGTCTATTAATGGATAATAAAATGTGGTTTATTCATACAATGGATTATTATCCAGCCATGAAAATGAATTAAGTACTGATTCATGCTGCAACATGGATAAATCCCGAAAACATTATGGTAAGTGAAGAAAATTACTCAAAAGATATATACTGTATAATTTCATTTACATAAAATGTCCCAAATAGGCAACTCTATAGAGACAGAAGGTAGATTAATAGTTGTCTAGAACGAAGAGGGATGGGGAGACTGGAGAGAGATGGCTAAGTGATGTGGCATTTCTTTGGGGGGTAATGATAACATTCTAAAAATGTTAGAATGGGTTAAAATGTGGTAATGGATATACAACTCTGTGAATATACTAAAGGCCATTGGACTTTTGTACACTTCAAGTGTGTGAATTGTATAATCTGTAAATTATATATCAATAAACTGTTAAAAAATAAAAATGTTAATGTCCTCTCTACTTAGATTTTTTTTCTTTTTATCTGGGGACTCTTCTCTTCCCAAGGCCTCCACAGCCTGTACTTTGTGCTTACCAGCCAATGGCTTGATCAGCAGATGCTGAGTGCGTGTATATGCACACACAAACACAGATATACAAATACACATGTACAAGCACACACTCACACAGGCATATGCATTCATACACAGACTCACACACATACACACTCACACATACATATGCATACACACATACACACTCATACATACACCCTCACAGGCACACCAGCTCATTGGCTACAGGAACTACTCTGGCTTTCTGATCAGGGCAGCAGTGATGGGGGAAGTGAGACAGAGCCAGGGACTCTTACAAATCTGTACCAAAACAATTGTCTTCCTTTATCTTCCCTGGAGTAGGAGGAGGGAGTAGAAAAGAAGGGATGAAGACAACATCTCATTTTGAACTTCTTACTCACCGCATGTGTGAGACTCTGTTCTCAGTCAGCAGCCTCCATGCACAGGTCCCAGGAGTGAAAGAAATAATGAGGTCTAGTAGGACCAGCTGATCCTTCCTGCCTTATGTTTGCAAAAGGCAGCTGCCTCAGTGGTGTAATTTCAAGGGAGACAGACGGGGCCGCCTTGCACACAAATCTTTAGTCTGTATCACAGCCACCTATTACCATCCATGAGGCTAGTAGTGGAGACCCACTTACTGGGTGCAGATAGCTTTCAGACTGTTATGATTTTAATTCTTGACTTCCCAGCAACTGTTCCTTGGCTATGACTCCCTCAGAAGGTAGAAACTGCCTGGTGTAAGTACAATCCCAGCTCCCAATTCAGGAAAAAGCACGGCCCTATTTATGGCCTTTGATATGCGGTAAGAGTTTGCTGTTGATTTTTGAGAAGTTCTTCCTTGCTCTTATGAAAGTCTAGGGAAGCCTTGGAAGGTTCTTCCTGGCTGTTAAGAAAGCCAAGAAAGGCTTCTTGCTTTCTCTTCCTGGATATGAACTCGGAGACATGTAGCCCTGATTGCTCCTGGGAGTCATCCTGTACCCTCAGAGGAACCAGAATCAGAGTGAGTGTAATCCCGCAAAAGGCGGAAAGGGTGGCGGGATAAAGTTAAACCCTTGATGACAACCTCCAGATCAGTCCCCAAAGTAGTCTTTCTCTCTCTGGACTTCCTATTATGTGCAGCAGTAAATATATCTGGGATTGAGGCAGTTGGGGTTGAGGTTTTTATCCTTGAGGTTAAATGAGATCTGCAACTTAACTGTGGCAGAGACTTCCAGAGGATACCTGTCTCAGCTGAGAGGGGCCCAAGAGAGCTTGGGCATGTGTGTGGGGGACTGTGGAGAGGGTATCTGCCCACTTGCCTTTGCACCTGTGAATATACATTAATACATGGGTATGTGAGTGAGTAGAGGACATTCTTGGATGACTGAGTCTACTTGTTTACTCATTTATAAAAAGAGAAAAGCCCATAGTAAGCCTTCACTGTACCTGACATCTCCCAATGTGAGGGGAAGGATATGTGTATGAATATGCATATAATCTCTAAGAACATGTGTGCAAATGTGCCCACATGCCTGTCTTCAGTTGGAAGATTATTGGATTTGTCTGCAATCTGCTCTTTTGGCTGAAGTCTGCGACTCCATAAAGAGGAGTCTTTATCCCCACGTTTTCCCCACATCTCATCATTAACTTTGCAATGAACAGAAAGGCAAGGAGGGGTGGGAGGGAAGGTCGGCGCCAAGTGGTATACGAATGACAGGCTCTGGCATTCATGATCTTTGCACCAGGAAGCAAGGCCATGGACCTTGGAGGGGGCAGTGTCACCAAGTACATCCAAACAAGGTTCATATCCTATAATTGATTTCTTCTGGCAGGTCTGACCTCCTAATGGTGCCCAGCCCAGGCTGATGCTATTATAATTAGTCTCAGGTCCCTGAGACACCAACCACATGCTGACTTTTAGAGACTGGCTGCCTGGATTTAGAAACTTGTCATAGGTAATTCACAAAACAAACGATTAGTTTAGCAGAATAGTTCTATGTGCTTTTAACATTATAAACTCTGAGCATAATTTAATACTCAAAAGTTCGATATTATAAGGGGCTAATGTGTTAAATAAGAAAAAATATAATTATATGATCTCTTTAGATATTTTTAAAGGCTTTGGATTAAATTCTGCTTCTATTTCCACTTTTTAAATGTCTTAGTAAACTAGAGATAGATAGATATTTCTCCAAAAGGATAATTGTTCAAACTACCGCCAGTGTCATATTTAATAATGAATCACTAAAGATATTTATCTCAAAATTATGGAAAGAATAAGATAACTATTAAACAATGTTATTTAACATTGTTCTGAAAATTCTAACCAACACAACAAAATAAGAAAAAAAAATTGAAAGAGGAGATAATTGGAAAAAAAAGAATTATAATTATTTTGCAAGATCTTGACATTGTTTTTTTGACAGTGACCTCAACAGTTAAATCTGACTTCTGAAAGAACTAGAAACTTATCAACTAAACTAGAAAGATAAATATTATTCTCTGTGATGAATAATCTTATGCATTGCTCCAAGGATGACTTGGCTGGTAATTTTTGCCTAACAGTTAAAAGTAACTTATTTCAAAGCCCAAACCATCATGTCCAACTAATGTTTTCCAACATTCAGTTGCACATAACAGATAATTCAATATAATATCTGCAGGTACAAATTTGAAGATACCATATTTCTTTAAGATGATTTTAAGATGGGAGCATGTCTTACAACCTATGTGTATATTTAATGTTTTGGTGTATCTTTTTTTTTCCTGAATGGCTGTCATTATTTTATAGTCTTAGAATGAAGTCAACATTGGTTACAATTCAATGCATGGTGGGATTTTGGTGTGATTTTTATAAGCCAGGTGGAAGATTGGTAAGACCTGTAGTGAACATCCTCCAGGTTAAACACATTGCGATTCTCTAGGACATGGAAGCGTCATTCAACTAAGAGTCTGGCATATTGTAGTAAGGCCCAGACAGTCTTTGAAGAATGAGCTGACCCAGCCCAGAGGTTCTCCTTCAGCCCAGTGTGAAGTTGGAATGTCTTTTTTTTTTGGAAGCAGTTATGTGTTATGTGTTATGTGTTAAGCTTCATTATTTTCATAAGGAAGCTTTAACCTGATATGCTGAGTTGATTATCAAAACATATAACTTACTCCTTAATCTGGAAAAAGTTCACCTCATGTTTTTGCTGAGAAGAACAGCCTTGGACTTGCTATCATCCAAAACCTATTAAGACTCGATAATGAGAAAAAATAGCTGTAGATAATTGTCTGAGGGACACAGACTCAAATCATCCTTTAAAGCAGTATTTAAATGCTTTTTTAACCATGGAAATGTTTGTTTGAACATAAAAAGGTATATGCAGATCTCTTCTGATTGAGGTGGATGAAGTACTAAGACCCTTGTCCGCACTTTTTTTCCTTCCCTCTCCACTCTAATTCCCAGCAGAGTCTGAGGAGATGCCAGAGAGTATAGTTTGAAATCAGTGACTCTATATGTCTTTTGTTTGTACCTGGATCATTCAAAATCTCCAGACAGATGTTTTTTACTTGCCTGAACTTTGGGCATAAGACATGAATCTGAATAGAGAGATGCTACCAAAACTGATATGTTTGCATACATGTGCACAGTCATGCACACACACAAACTAGCTAAATGACACTTGCAATGGTACATATTGTTGGGGTGCTGTTAAGGACATTGTTTGCTACCATTAAAGAAGACATTTTTATTTAAAAATTAACCACAACTTATATAACACTACATGTCAGATACTATTCTGAGGGCTTTGCAAATATTAACTCAAGTCTCATAACTTTATGAGATAGCCTCAACAGTAAACCACTTTTTATGGATGAGAAAATTGGAGGCTTGTTAAAAAACAAACAAACAAAAAAACAAACAAAAAACTAGAGTTCCACTTAAGAGTCAGGAGTTAGGAGGAAATGGAAATATACTAGTATTGACTGAATGAATCAAGATAATTTGCTCATAGACTGTGTTTCAGGAAAAAATTAAATGTTCACTAGTGGAAGAGAAATCATCCCAGAATCGCTATGATTTATTTTATGCAAGCCAATCCAAACACAGATCTATAGGTGCTTTGGTTAGTGTAGATAGGAGACAAATATTTTACAATGTCTAAGATTGATATATTAAATAAAATAAGCGAAAATATGAATTTCATCACAGTTTGGAATTGATCTATAAAAAAGCAAATAATTTACTTGAGTTGATAAGAAAGAAAACAGTTGAAAAATAATTTAACAGGTGGAGTTAATACATTAAACTATGCAAGAGATAGAATTAGTAAACCAAAAGATAGATTAGATTCTATAAGAGAATATATCTAGATAGAAGTGCATAGAAATAAAAAATGAAATATTCAGACATTTCTATAACAGACTTTTGGAATATGATAAAGAAATGTAACATACAAATAATAGCTCCAATAAGGAAGAATAGAGGGACAGAATAATATTTGAAGAGATACTGACCAAATATTTTCCAAAAATAATTGATAGATATATATCAAACCACACACTCAAGCAGCTCTAAAAATTTCAGACAGGGTACATAAAAAGAAAACCACAATTGGACACATAGTCAAACTGATGAAAATAAAATAAAAAGAGAAAATCTTAAAGGTGTTCAGATGAAAATACCGGCATGTTGATATCATATAGTTGCAACTGTATATGCATCTTGTAGACAAAGAAGTGATAAAACAAACAAACCTACATTGATGAGGGTATAGCAAAAGAGTATAGACACACAAGAGCCATCAAAAAAAGGCTACAGGTGACCAAAGCTGGAACAGTAGGATTAAAAAAGAGAGTGTTACAGGATTATAGCTGAAAGTTTTAAAATATTCAAGAGTTCATGCAAACATAAATAAATGATTAGATAAGTAAATAGACAAGGAGGAACAAGCAAATCTTCTGTGGGGAAGAGTTTCAAATAATTTATGTAGATGCTCATGCTCCAAGTTCAAGGTGGTTGAGCATAACTCTCCACTCCTTCAGTGTGTACTGCAATTGGCAACTTTCTTCCAAAGAGTACAAAATAGAAAAAAAGTAACTTTATGGTAGAGAAATCTAACAAACACTACCCTCAGCAAGGTGATCAAGGTTAGCAGTGACAGTGATGTCATTTAGATAACATGTATTTGTGATATGATGTGATAAGAATGCAATTTAACTCTGTGATCTTCCTTTCAAAAAATTAAAACTACAGTCTAATCTTGAGAAAAATGAAGGACAAATTACAATTGGGAGACATTCTACAAATACATGACCAGTACTTCTCATAATTGAAAGTCATTAAAAACAAAAGCCTAAGAAACTGTCACAGCCAAGAAGAACCTAAGAAGATATGATTAATTCAATGTAATATGACACCTTGAATAGGACACAGAAACAGATAAAAAATAAAACTAAAGAAATGTGAATCGCATATAGACTTTAGTTAATAATAACATCAATATTGGTGGATTAATTGTAACAAATGAGCTATACTTATGCAAGATGGTAGTAATAGGAAAATTAGGCATAAGCTATGAGAGAACTCAATGCACTATTAGTGTAACTATTCTATATATCTAAAAGTATTCTTTTAAAAAGGGCTCTTTTAAAAAACAGTATCCAAATTAAAATGATATATTAATTTTAAGAATCAAGACAAAAATAATTTTCTACCATAAATAATAAGATAGAAATTAAATCACGTCTTTAAAGTACTAACAAAAACAAAAAACAAAAAAAAAACTCTTAACCATTCTATACCCAGTAAAAAATGTTCTTAAAATTTTTTTAAGAAAATATTTTAACCAAATGCAGAGTTAATGTGTCACCAATAGAGTAAATACTAAAGGGATTTCTTTAAGCAGAAGAAAAATTATCCCAAATGGCAGCATGTTAAATAAGAAAGAAATAGAGCCGGGAAAGAATAAACATGTAGGTAAATTTAAGTTAACATTAACTTTTAAACCATTAATAATAATATATTGTGGTGATTAAAATTAATATAGAATTAAAATACACACCACTCTAACACAAGAGGCTGTGAGAGGGGAGAATAAATGAAATATTCTAAGATCTTTGTTTTGGCATAAGGATAAAAGACCTAATTTAGGACAGACTCAAGGATAAATCGAGGATGAATGTTGTAAAATATAAAGTAACTTCTAAAATATCTATTTATCTACCTATCTGTCTGTCTGCCGATATCTAATAAGAGAAAAATCATTAGTAAAAAGATGTCACTAATTATAATACTATAAGAAAGTGTTTGGCAGTAGTGGGAAAGTGTCAGAGGAGGAGGGGTGGGATTGGCCGTTGAAGAAAACTGCTAGGGGAGGGAGGGGCACACCTCATCAACAAAGGTACCTGCATAAACAATGTTTGTTTTACCTAACTCTAAATTGTACCCCATATATTTACAATAATAATTTCAAAAGTCATTAATCCTCAAAGGTTAGAAATGAGGAACAGATAGACAAAAAAGAAATAGCACAAATAGAAAACTAGTAGCAATATGGTAGAATTAACTCCTAATATATCAGCAGTTATATTAAGTGGAAAATGGGCCAAGCAATTAAAAAATAAAGATTGTTAGGTTAGATAAAAAACAAAACCCAACTACAGATTTCATATACAAGTATAATTTAAATATAAAGAAACAGAAAGATTAAAGGTGAAAAGATGATAAAAGATATGCCATGAAAGTATCTACCAAAAGAAAACTGATAGACCTATATTTGTATTAGACAGAGTAGATTTTACTGCAAGACATATTAGGAGAGACACAAAGGAATATTTTACAATAATAAAAATATAAGTACAGCTGGGAGAAATACCATTCTAAATTTGTATGCACCTAATAATATTGCTTCAAAATATATAAAGTAAAAAATTGACTGAGCTAAAAATAAAAATAAACAAATCTACAATCATACCCAGAGGTGTTAACAACTATTTCAAAACCTCAAAAATCAAATATGCAAAATATCAATATACTAATATACCCAAAAAATATACGTAGCACACTGCACCCAGCAACTGAAGAATAAACATACTTTTTAAGCGAATGTAAAAAATTTACCAAAATTGACTATATGTTGGGCATTAAAGAAAAAATATTAACAAATATCAAAATGTAGACATTATATACAGTATGCTTTCTGACAACAAAAAATCTAAGCCAGACATAGGAGACAAAGGTAACTCAAAAATCCTCCAAGTGTTTTGAAGTAAGACAATATGCTTCTAAATATTTCTAAATAATTCACAGGCCAAAGAATAAATTACAATTGATATTAAAAAATATTTTGAAGTGGATTTTAATCAAAAGATAACATATCAATATTGTGGAATAAAGTTGAAGCAGAGCTTAAAAAAATATATACCCTTAAATGTATGTATTAGGGGACAAAAGAATGAAGAACAATGATCCAAGCACCCATCTCAAGAAACTGTTATTTTACTTTAAGAAACTAAAGCCACAGAGACTAGAACAAAGGTAATAATAAGAATAGAAGAAATTAATTAAGTAAAAAGCAGACATACAATAGAAAACATCAACAAAGCCAAATTGAAGAAATTAACCAGTAAATCCTTAGCAAGATGACCAAAAGCAAGAGCAAGAGAAGACCACATATGAAAAATGAAATGTTATTAGAATTTACAGACATGAAAAACTACAAGAAAGTGCTACAAGAAGATTTATGCAAATAAATTTGGAAATTTAGAAAATAAAATGAATAATTTTCCTGGAAATAATTATTTAAATAGATACAAGAAGAAATAGAAGAATCAAAAAATATATATGATATATATACCTATTAAATTATTGCATTTTAATAAAAATTATTTCTAAAAAAATCCAGGCTTAAGTAACTATACTTAATTATTCCAACTATTAAAAAACAATAGATTTTGCACAAAATCTTCTAGAGAATAGTGAAAAAGGAACACTGCCAATCTGTAAATGATATTACATAAGAAGAAATTTACAGAACAATATCCTTTATGAACATACATGCAAGAATCCCAGGCAAAATAATGTGAATTAAATCAATCACCATGTGACAAGATAAATCATCACAAATGTAAATTTGTTTTAATATTCCAAAACTGATATAATTTAGGAAATTAATAAAATAAAGAAGAAAATACATGATCACCTCAATAGAGGTAAAGAGTATTTAATAACATCTAACACCCATTCATGATTTTATTTGTTTTGAGTTGGAGTCTCACTCCATCGCCCAGGCTGGAGTGTAGTGACATGCTCAAGGCCACCCCAGCATCAACCTGCTGGGCTCAGGCAATCCTTCTGCCTCAGCCTTCCAATTAGCTGGAACTATAGGCACGTACTACCACACCGGCTGATGTTTGCGATTTATTGTAGAGAAGAGGTCTCACCAAATTGCCCAGGCTGGTCTCAAACCCCTGGGCTCAGGCAATCCTCTCGCCTTGGACTCCCAAAGTGCTGGGATTACAGACCTGAGCCATGGCACCTGACCCCATTCATGATTTTTAAAAAGAACTTTTAGCAAAGTAAGAATAGAGGGAAATTTATTAATCTATCAGAGTACCTACAACATTTTAAGAAACATCTTACATATTGCTAAAATAATTAGCTTTCTCCCTGAGACCAGGAATGAGTTAATGATGTCTGCTATCACTATGTATATTCATTCATCACTGTACTGGTAGATATTATCAGTACAGTAAGTCAGGATAAATAAATAAAAATGAATACATATTAGAAAGGAAACAGTAAAAGTGACCATATCTGCAAAAGATGTAATTTTGTGCATAAAAACCCCCAAAACATTTACAAATGAACTACAAAATTTTATAAGTGAATTTAGGAAGATTATTGGATATAGAGCTAATAAAATAGATAATATTCCTCTATACTCACAGAAATAATTAGAAAAACAAATCCATTTACATGTTAATTTCATTCACTTAATTAAAATGAAGCCATTTATTTCTAGGTATAGGGATAAATTTAACCAAAAATATACACAACCTGTACACAAAAACCACATTACACTACTGAGTGAAATTAAAGAAGACCCTATATAAATGAAGGGATACACTATATTTCATGGGTTTGTAGTATTTTACAAATATCAAGTCTCTCCACATTAATGTCTTGATCCAAGGCAATCTGAATAACAATTACAGCAAGGTTTTGTGGACATTGACAAACTTATTTTAAAATTTATATGGAAAAGCAGAGGGCCAGAAATAACAAAACAGATTTGAAGAAAAAGAATAGAACTGGAGGACCAATAGTTCAGATATCAAGACTTATTAGAAAGAAGCAGCAACTAAAACACACATAACTGGCACAAATACAGACAAACAAATGGAACAGAATAGAAAATTCAATATCAGACCCACACATATAGGGTCATATGTGCCACTGAAAAGTGGGGGAGAATGGAGTGGCTTTTTCAGTAAATGATGCCTTGATCAATTGGTTATCCCTAGGAAAATAATTAGACTTCACTCTCATGTCACATAGTACATAGAAATCAATTCCAGATGAGTCAAAAGCCTAAATGTGAAAAAAATATATATGTGAAATAATATATATGTGAAACATATATATATATGTTTCTGAAAGATAGCAGGAGAGTATCTTTATAGCTTTGTGGGGGTAGGCAAACATATCCTAAACAGTATATGTAAAGGAGAATTATAAAAGAAAACAAACACTGACAAATCAGACTTCATTAAAATTAATAACTTATGTTCATCAAAAGATGTCATTTCAACAGTAAAAGGGGGTTTATAGATATTTGCAAAACACATATTTGTCCAAGAACTGATAACCAGAATATACTAAGAATTCCTATGAATCAGTAGTGAAATATAGACAAATTAATAAAAAATGGGCAAAACACTTGAACAGGCATTCTTTTGCAATTCTACTAAAGCTGAAATTTTGCTTAACTCTGAACCTAACAATTTTACTATTTTGCCTAAACTTGTCTGCCAGAATCTTGACTTGGCTCACAAAGAAAAACTATTATCTAGTCTCAAGTGAGGCTAGATACATCAGGTTTATAGCTGGAGGGGACATAGAGGATATTTTAGGGTTCTTCAAATCAAAACCAAAATGTTTAAGCAAGACAAAAATAAGTTTATTTCCTATGTAATAGGAAATAAGGATCCGGGTGTAGAAATAATTGCATTTAATATTTGATTCCATAACTGAAATGATGCTGTCTGTCTGAACCGAGTTACTATCTTGGCTCTGTTCACCATGTTGGTTTTATTCTCAGGCACCATGTGGTGGCAAAGTGGTGCCAACAGCTCTAGTCCTACTTTTTCAAATTCAATTAAAAATTGATCATTCACCCCTTGTAGCTGTATTACAAGATACAGGATTCACTTTAATTAGAACAATTTGAATCATGTGTTCAATGCTGAAACAATACATGGAATTGCACTACTTACACCTGGCTTCTGTGATCTGTGACTGGAGGAATGCAAAGTGTTGGCTAACCAGTCACAAGTTGTACTTTTCTTATGTAGTTGGGATACTCACCAGATCAATGTGAACCAAGTTAGAAATTAACACAGAAACTCTGGGGCATTATCCTCAGAAGAAGGGGATAATACATGCTGCAGAGATCAAAACCACAGACATGTCCCCCAGAGGGTTGTGAGACTGAGTTTCAAAGAACAAAGTGGCAAGCCCAACTCCCACATATTTGGCATCAGAAGGTGGACGTAAGACCAGAAAACGTCATCTAAAAGCTAAGAAAAGTAGTTTCTAATGAAGACTGTGAAGATGTACACAGGCCCTTAAGGCTTTAATTCTGCTAGGCATTCTTCCCTCAGGTGCTGGCTGGCTTCAAGGCCAGAGCAGGGAGGCATCTCATGCTGGGAGAACAGGTTGCCAGACAGTCTCCTACGGTATCTGGATGCGGTCCCACAAGGCCTTCATGAAGGAAGGCTCAGGTCTTGATGAGGAGCCAGGAGTCTGGTGGCTTGGCGGGGCCTGGGCGTCCAGGATTGGCGGGAGGTGCCTTCCGCACACTATCTCTCCATAGCACCATCTGCAGCTGCCTTCTGCATTTGGCCCAAGGACAGCATTGCCAATCACTTCAGGGGATTGTTGGGCCTTTTGTAAGCAAGACTTGAGAAAGGACAAATTTGACACTTGGCTGCTCTCCTTGAAGTTAAAAGTCCCAGCTTAGGTCAAGAAACATGACAAAAAGAAGTGGGGGAGGGTATAATGCCTATGTGTGCTCAGCCCTGAAAGACAGCAGAACAGAAAGAAAGTGCATACCAAGGAAATGAATGAAGGAGACACAGAAATGATCCATGGCCTTGGCTAAAAGATCCTCTAGGAAGCTCCGTGATTTAGTTTCTAAGAACATAAAAGCAAGAGAGAAAAGAAACAGTAGATACACCTTTCTCTCATCTTTTTCCTAAAAGTGAAAGGCATAGGTAGAAATGTCAAGGGCTCACTAGTCGATTATGATTGATCTGAATGAACAGCGTCTGATCCTTCTCTGTTGTGTTGTACAGGCCATAGGAATGTGAGCTTGTTGAGGTAGGATCCAACGGAAAAGGGGGCTGGGTAGGCTATTGTCACAAAAAGAGGACCAAGACAAGAAGCTGTGTTTTGGAGGAATACTGGAGATCGTTCTAGAAGAGCAGAGAGTGAGGAGCCATCCTGGCAAATCAAAGGGTTTAGCCCATATCGTTTTGTTTGTTTGTTTGTTTGTTTGTTTGCTTTACATGATCTACTCATAACCACAGCAGGGCACTGAACTCAAAAGATTCCCATTTCAGTCCCCATGTGTGGAAGAGGTCATGTATCATCTCTTGCCCTGGTGTGTTGCATTCATCAGACCACCAACCTGTTGCTCCTTTTCTGGAGAAGGTAATGCCACCTCCACTTTTGGCTAACTCCAGCCCCAAAGTGATCCCAGACTCAGATAATTTAATATCTAGTACAGTCGAGAATCAACTAGCTGTGGTGGAGGAGGAAGGGAGACAAATAGACACATAAACTTAAACTGGATGCCAGGTGAATGTATTGTCAAACCTGCAAAAGGCAATCAGATTTAAGACTACCTCTCTGTGTTTCAACCCTCTAAGAGAAGGGAAGACCCATCAAATTGACTTAAAAAGAACTTCTTCTTGAACTCATTTCACAAAGGTAGGAAGTATAAATTCGAATCCCTGTCTAAATGTGATAAAGCCATTACTTAAGGAAGCCCCAGGTGCCAGGAGTCATTCCAGTGCTGAAGATGATCATCAAACAATGTTTGACTAATACTTTTCAATGAGTAAATTGACACACGTAAATGATGCAGTGTTTATTTTCCCCCATTAAACAAATGTCAGGCAAACATTCCTGAAACTCTCAGGGATACTATACAAAAAGATTCCCATGTCTAGTGACAGGTGGGAGATGATGTTGTCAAAGGTTCTCTTCCAGCTCTGGGTCTGTGTGTCTGGGGTTGCTCATTTGCTGGGTTATCAGAGACCTCTCACAACGCTTTTTTATAGAGAGATTCTTAAAAGCTCATGACAAAATTTCCCATTGGGAAAAAAGTTGGTCAGGAAGCAGAGAAAAGAAGCAAAAGGAATATGGGAAATTGTCATGCATGATAAAATGAGAACATCTGAAGATGCCTGGGGCAGTCTAAGAGAGTAGGGTGGTAAGGATGCCTGCAACTAGGGAAGAAAGGTGAGAGGTTGAGAAGTCTTGAAAGAAGAGAAGGAGCAAAGAGGGCCTGTCACCGTAAGAAAGGCCCGGGACATGGGAGGGAGAAAACTCCTTCAGGTCCCAGAGGTAAGAAAGGCTGAGAGCTTTTAACAACATTAAAGCCAGACGTTCAGTTTTGAGTTGTGAATTACCCTCCCTCCATTCTCCTAAGCCTGTCACACACAACTGCCTTATACAGAAAATATCTGAAGGGGGAATAAAGAGAAGGGATATGTTCCACATTTGGGTTGACCCAGGATGGAGGGAGAAATGAGTCACAGAAAGGAAGATAAAAAATAAAATTGAAAGTTCAGTAGAAAAGTCAGAGTAGATGATGAAAACAAAAAAACTAAGCCCCTCAAAATACACAATAATTTTGGGAGGACATTAAATCTAATAATAAACATGATAGAAGTTTGAAACACTTTTATTTGACTATTAATTATTATCATCATGGTGGTCTTTAAAGGCAAGAGTGATTAATACACATATTTTTCTTTTTTGAAGAAATTAGAAAGGACTCCAAAAATATGTTTGATTGACTGAACATTGACCCACATTAAACAGACTGAAGTGCCAGTACAGTCTTGGTTTAGTGCAGAGGTATGCATCTGAAGGTATAGGGAGATTGCAATGGAAGAGTGAATGTATCATCTTGGGCCTACATACCCACCCTGGGAGAGACACACCTTTCATTGTGACTATAAGAAATAAATTTGGAATGGGTACCCCAACTTTTTAAAAGAGCTTTGTGTTCGATCTTCTCTGTAGGTCAGAAACTACAGTGAGCACTGAACCCATATCCTCAAATGCAACCAAGTGGCAGCATTTAATTACCAAAGGCACAGTGGGTGTGGGCCCACTGTATGGGCAACAGAGTCAAGGCTATCATCAGAATTGACCAGTTTGTGGAGATCTACATATTGGCCAGTTCATCTTAGTAGCCATGGAAAGGAATTAGATAGGCAGTCTAATTCAAGTAAAATTTTTACTTGATCTGTATAAGCAGAAGTGTTAGCAAACAGGCTGAGCAAACAGAAGTCTAACTTAAATCACTGCAACAGAGTCACAACACGTCAATCAATTCATAGACTTGAGCCAGTTTACAGACCCAGTTCTCTTTAAGTGAAAGGGAAATTGGGTAACCTTGGGGAAAGACCCTGGTACACTGCCAAAGATGTATGCTATTAATCTTTTCCCTGGACTATCCCCAAAAGGACATATGGTTATATATCAAAGTAACTGTGCACTGGAGAAAGGGAAATAATCAGACTTTGGGGATATAACTGGACACTAACTCTGAGCTGATGCTAAGGGTCCTGCAGACCCAAAATGTCACTGTGGTCCACCAGTTAGAGTACAGGTATTATGGCTTGAATACGTCCCCTGCAAAATTCATGCTAAAACTAAAACATCAGACTGGACTACACGGTAAGACCCCAACTCAAGAAAAGAAAAGAAAAACTTAAACACCGATGTGATAGTATTAAGAGGTGGGGCCTTTGGGGGGGATTGTGTTATGAGGGCAACACCCTCATAAATGGAATTAATGACCTCTGAAAGGGCTGAAGGGACTAGGGAGGCCCCTTTGTTGTCCTTCTGTACTTTCTGCCATATGTGGCCACAGTATTCAAGGCATCATCTTGGAAGCAGAAACTGACCCCTCACCAGACACCAACCTGCCGGTGCCGGACCATGGCCTTCCCAGCCTCAATAACAGAAAGAAAATCAATTTCTGTTGTTTATAAATAACCCAGTCTCAGGTATTTTGTTATAGCAACACAAAGAGAATAAGGCAAAGGACTATGGATATCAGGCAATCAATGGAGTTTAAGATCAGGGCCAGTAGTTCCTTGAATCCACTCTATGGATATTTTCCCAGTTCTGGAATGCCCCATTGAAATAGACATATTTGGAATCACAAAACTAACTGTCAGGCTTTCCAAACTGGTTCCATGACCTATGGAGTGAGGGCTATTATTGTAGGAAAGGCCAAGTGGAAGCCACTGGAACTGCCTCTACTTAGAAAAATAATAAAGCAAAAGCAATCCCATATCTCTGGAGGGATTGACGAGATTAGTGCCACCATGAAAGACTTGAAAGATGCAGAGGTATTGAATCTCACTGCATTCCCATTCACCTTGTTTGTTTGGCCTGTGCAGAAAACTGATGGATCTCGGAGAACGACAATGGGTTTTCATAAATTTAAACAGGTGGTAACTCCTATTGCAAATGCTATTCCTGATGTGGTTTTGTTGTTTGAGCATATTAACACATTCCCTGGTAACTGATATGAAGCTATTGACCTAGAAAATGCGTTTTCTTGGTACCTGTTAGTAGAGACCACCAAAAACTGTTTGCTTTTAGGTGGCAAGGTCAGCAGCACACCTTTACTATTGTACTCAGTGGCACATCAACTCTGATTCTATGTTACAATTTAATTCATACAAACCTTGATCACTTTTTATATTCACCTGCTGAACAGAAAATAACTACTACTCTAGATATATTGTTCAGACATTTTCATGTCAGAGCGTGGAAAATAACCTTGCAAAAATTCACCTCAGTGAAAATGCTAGATATCCAGTTGTGAGCAGCATGTTAAGATACCCCTTCTAAGATGATGGATAAGTTGTTGCATAAGGCCTCTCCTACAACCCCCTCCCCCCAAAAGGAACAATGCCTAGTGTACCTCTGCGGATTTTAGAGGCAACACATTCCTCATTTGGATGTGCTACTCCAGACCATTTATGAAATGACCTGAAAAGCTGCTGATTTTGTGTAAGATCTGGAGAAAACGATGGTTCTTCGGAGGATTCAGGCTGCAGACTGGTGCAAACTGCTCTACCACTTGATCCAGAAGATGCGATGGTCCTTGAAGTGTCGGTAGCAGATAAAAATGTTATAGGTGAATCGCAGCACAGACTTATAGGATTTTGACGCCAAGTCCTGACATTCTCTATAGATAACTACTCTTCTTTTGAGAAACAGCTTTGCTTGTGAACTTTAAAAGAGACTGAACACTTAATCATGGAACACCAAGTTGGCTGCTTATGATGAATTGACCCACCAAACCATTAAGTTGGCAATGCACAGGGGCACCCCATTATTAAATGCAAGTGGTATGTAAGAAACTGGGTTTAAGCAGGTCCTGAAGGGACAAATAAGTTGCATGAGGAAATGGTGCGAATCTCCACGCTATGACTCATTTGTTTCCTTTATTACCTATTCTATCCTAATCTGCACCTATGGCCTCATGGGGTGTTTCCTATCAGCAGTTGACTGAGAAAGAGAAAACTCTCACTTTTTTCTTGGTACCTGCTAGTAGAGACAACCAAAACCTGTTTGCTTTTAGGTGGCAAGGTCAGCAGCACATGTGGTTCTACATCTTCCTCAGGTGCTACCTAAAAATGAACAGTTGTATCATGACATCATCTTTTTGGGACAGACCTGAAAGACAGTGGTGAAGTGAAATTCTCTAGTAGGCAAAACTTTGAGCAGAGTACCTGGTTGTTCATAGGGAAGAGAAATGGGCCAGAGGTACAAGTCTATGCTGAAACATGGCTGTGGTCAGTGGTTTGGCTGAATTGTCAGGGACTTGAATTATGTGCTTGGGAAATTGGTGACAAGGTCTGGGGTAAAAGGAAATGAATAGACTTCTCTGAATAGGCAAAGAATGAGAAAATATTTATATCTCATGTGACTTCTTACCAAAGGGTGACCTGAGCAAAAAAAAGAATTGTAATAATCAAATGGAAAGAATAATCTGTTTTGTGGATACCAGCCAGCTTCTTTTCCTAGCCACTCCTGTCATCACCCAATGGACTCATAAATAAAGTGGCCAAGGTAGAAGGGATAAAGGTTATGCATGGGCTCTGTAACATAGACATCCACTCATCAAAAACAATCTGTATATAGCCACTTCTGAGTGCCCAATCTGCCAGCAGCAAAGCCAACACTGAGTTCTCAATATGACACCATTCCCCAGTGTGATCAGTCACCTACCTGGTGGCACATTGATTACATTAGACTGCTTCCAAAATGAAAAAGATAGCACTTTGCTCTAACCGTAATGCATGTTTACTCTGGATATAGATTTGTCTTTCCTGCATACAATGCTTCTTCCAAATCTACCATCCAAGGACTGACAGAATGCCTGATCCACCGTGATGGATCAGATTACTCCTGATCAAAAAACTTATTTTGCAAAAAGTGAAGTGCACCAAATGGACCATGCTCATGGAATTCTTAGTTTTACCATGTTCCTAATCATCTTGAAGTAATTGACTTGATAGGATAGAGAATGGCCTTATGAAGACACAGTGCCAGCTGGGTGATAATATAAGTAGGGCTTGGGCCAGTGTCTTCCAGAAGGCTGTGTATTCTCTAAATCAGCATCCAATATATGGTGCTTTTTCTCCCATAGCCAGAATTCACAAATCTAGGAATCAAGAGGGGGGAAATGAGAGAGACTTCACTCCTAGTGATCCACTAGCAAAACTTTTGCTTCTCACCTCATGACCTTATGCTCTATTGGTATAAAGATCTTAGTTCCAGAGGGAAGAATGCTTCCATCAGGAGATATAACAATGACTCCATTGAACTGGAAGTTGAGGCTGCGACCTGGCCACTTTGGATTCTTCCTGTCTTATGCATCAAGAGGCAAAGAGGGTACCGGCATAACTTTGAGAAACAGTGGGTGAAGTTCAAGACCTGCTATAAAGTGATTATCACAACAAAGTGAATCACACTGATTTTTTTGTTTTCTCAGTGCATATAAAAGTAATGTTTATACCATACTGTAGTCTAAGTGTGCAAAAACATTATGAATAAAAACAATGGGCTGGGCTCGGTGGCTCAGCCTGTAATCCCAGCACTTTGGGAGGCCAAGGGGAGTGGATTGCCTGAGCCTGCGGGTTTGAGACCAATCCAGGCAACTTGGCAAGACCTCATCTCTACATTAAATAAAAAATTAACCGGGTGTGGTAGTGTGTGCCTGTAGTTCCAGCTACTTGGAAGGTTGAGACAGAAGGATCACCAGAGCCCAGCAGGTCAATGCAGCGGTGGCCACGAGCGTGCCACTGCACTCCAGCCTGGGCAACAGGGTGAGACTTCAACTCATAAAAAACAAAAAAACAAAAAACAAAAAAAAGTACATATCTTAATTTAAAAACAATTTGGGGGGGTGGAATAAAATTTATTGGTAAAAAATGCTAACAACCATCTGAGCCTTCATCGAGTCATACTCTTTTTGCTGATGGAGGGTCTCGCCTCGATGTGGATGGCTGCTGACTGATCAGTGTGGTGATTGCTGAAGGTTGGGGTGATTGTGGCAATTTCTTAAAACAAGACATGAGTGAAGTTTGCCACATTGATTGACTCTCCCTTTCATGAAAGATTTCTCAGTAGCATACAATGCTGTTTAATGGCATTTTACTCATAGTCAAACCTATTTCAGTGTTGGAGTCAATCTTCTTAAACCCCGACTCTGCTTTATCAACTAAGTTTATGTACTATCCTAACTTTTTTGCTGTCATTTCAACAATGTTCACAGCATCTTCAACAGGAATAGATTTCACCTCAAGAAGCCACTGTGTTTGCTCATACATATGCAGCAACTCCTCATCTGTTCAAGTTGTATGGTGAGATTGCAACATTCCAGTCACATCTTTAGGCTCCCCTTCTAATTCTAGTTCTCTTGCTGTTTCCTCCACATCTGCAGCTACTTTCTCCACTGAAGTCTTTCATCCGTGAAAGTCATCTGTGAGGATTGGAAGCAACTTCTCCCAAGCTCCTGTTACTGTGGATATTTTGGCCTCCTCCCATGAATTATGAAGATTCTTAAGGGCATCTAGAATGGCGAATCCTTTCCAGAAGGCTTCCGATTTACTTTGCTTAGTTACATCAAAGGAATTACTATCCATGGCAGCTATAGCTTTACACAGTATGATTCTTAAACAGAAAGACTTGAAAGTCAGAATGACTCCTTGATCTGTGGGCTACAGAATGAATGCTGTGTTAGCAGACATGAAAACACTAATCTCCTTGCATATCATCAAAGCTCTTGGGTGACCAGGTGCGTTGTCAGTGAGCAGTAATATTTTGAAAGGAATCTTTTTTTCTGAGCAGGAGGTCTCAATTGTGGGCTTTAAATACTCTGTAAGCCATGCTATCAGCAGATGTGCTCTCATCCAAGTTTTGTTGCTGCATTTCTAGAGCAGAGGCAGAGTAGATTTTTTTTTAATTCTTAAAGGCCCTGGAATTTTCAGAATGGTAAATAATCATGGCTTCAACTTTCAGTAACTAGTGGCATTAGCCTTTAACTAGGGAGTCTGCCTGTCCTTTGAGACTTTGAAGCCAGGCATTGACTTCTTTTTAGCTATGCAAGTTCTAGATGTCATCTCCTTCCAGTAGAAGGCTGTTTTATTTACACTGAAAATCTCTTTTTTAGCGTAGTCACCTTTACCAATGATCTTATCTAGATCTGGACAACTTGCTGCAGCTTCCACATCAATACTTACTGCTTCGCTTTATGTTATGGAGATGGCTTTACACTTTTATGTTATGGAGATTTCCTTAAACATCATGAACCAGCATCCATCAGCTTCCAAATTTTCTTCTGCAGCATTCTCACCTCTCTCAGTCCACATAGAATTGGAGAGAATTAGGGCCTTGCTCTAGATTAGATTTCAGCTTTTAAAAAGTTGTGGCTGGTTTGATCTTCTATCCAGACCACTAAAACTTTCTCCATATCGGCAGGAAGTCTGTTTTACTTTCTTAACGTTTGTGTGTTCACTGAAGTAACACTCTGAATTTCCTTCAATAACTTTTCATTTACATTTTCAACTTAACTAACTGTTTGGTGCAAGAGACCTAAGATTTTGTCCAATCTTAGCTTTCAACATGTCTTCCTCATTGGGCTTAATCATTTCTAGCTTTTGATTTAAGTGAGAGATGTGAACTTCACTTTTCTTTTTCTTTTTTTTCCTTAAAAAAAAATTTTTTTTTTTGAGTTGGAGTCTCACTCTGTCACCCAGGATGAAGTGCAGTGGCATACTCATGGCCACTGCAGCCTCAACCGGCTAGGCTCAGGGGATCCTTCCACCTCAGCCTTCCAAGTAGCTACAGGTACAGGAAGTAGCTACAGGTACAGCTACAGGAAGAACTACAGGTGCATGCTACTACACCTGGCTTTTTTTTTTTCAACTGTAGAGAGGAGGTTTCACCAAGTTGCCCAGGCTGGTCTGGAATCCCTGGGTTTAGGCAATCCTCTTGCCTCGGCCTCCCAAAGTGCTGGGATTACAATCTTGAGCTACCACGTTCACTTTTCACTTGAACACAGAGGCCACTGTAAGGTTATTAATTGGCCTAATTTGAATATTGTTGTGTTTCAAGGAGTAGGGAGACCTGAGAAGAGGAAGAGAGATGGGGGAACAGCCAGTTAGTGGAACAGTCAGAACACACATAGCATTTATTGATTAAGTTCACTGTCTAATATAGACAAAGTTCATGGAGCCCCAGAACAATTATAATAATAAAATTAAAGATCTACTAGTCACAGATCACCATAACATATACCATAAAAATTAATAAGTTTGAAATATTTTGATAATAATCAGAATGGGACACAGAGACATGAAGTGAGCACATGCATTTGGGAAAATGACACCCAGAAGACTTGTTTGATGCAGGATTGACACATACCTTCAATTTGTAAAAATCACAATATCTGTAAAGCACAATAAAGTGTGAGGTGTGCCTGTAGTTATAAATACCGGCTACAAGCATGTGACCAATTCCAGAAACTAGGATGATAATTGTTATGAGTATTAATTCCTTATTTTGTTATGAATTTTTATATACCCTAATCAAAATTTTTTCATCCATTTTCTATTTTCTTATCATCAAACATAAGATATATTCATGATAGTAAGCTTTATATCACAGTATTTAAGCCAGAGGATATTGAAGGAAAAGAATGAACATCCAAAGACATATCCTCTGCAGAAAGGGTTAGCATGTATTCAATTGTATACAAAATAGTTGTTGCATGTTAGGTGTGAATATGGCATTTTTATTGCCTTTATTTGGATATCACGCATAGTTTAATGAGATCTGTGTGAATACCAAGTTGACAAGAAATGGGCTGTGATGTTTTATGTGTTAGCTAGGCTACCATCTTCAGTTATTAAATCTAATACTAATCTAGGCATTGCTGTGAAGACATTTTGGAGATATAATTTAAGATCATTATCAGTTGACTTTAAGTAAGAGGTATTGTCCTAGATAATCTGCATGGGTCTGATTCAATCAGTTGAAAGACCTGAAGCACAGAGCCCTGGGGAAGAAGCACTTCCACCTGTAGACAACATCTTCAATTCATGCAGGAAAGTTCCCTTCCTGATGGCCTGTCCCAAGTCTCTCAGACTTGCCTAGACGGCCCTTAGTGGCTGTAAGCCAATCCTCTGCAATAAATCTCTCAATATACTAGGAGGGCTCCCCCCAAACAGAATTATCTTTTAAAGGGTGGGCTTCTTGTAGTACAGATTTCCTTCTCTGGGTAAGTGTTCTAGGAACTCATGGGCATCAGTGTACCAGTTAGCATTGTGGTGAGAGGCTGTGTTCAGCTTCAGTGAATTTTTATGCGGGGGTAATTCTTGCAATGTGTTTGCCCATTTCATGATGGATGATTTATACGAACAGCCTGCCCGCACTGCGCTGAGTGTTCGGCAATTTTTGGCCAAAAGCAGCACAACCCCCAAGCCCCATCCTCCCTATTCACCTGATTCCACACCAAGCAACTTTTTGTTGTTGTTGTTTCCTTGAATGAAAAAAGTTCTCCAAGGGAAACATTCCTTGTGAAAGAGGAAAAACAAACAAACAAAAAAACCTGGCAGAAGCACTGAAAGACACTGACAGGTTCAAAAACTGTTTTGAGCAGTGTTTTTAGCATCTCCATAGGTGTATTGCATCAAACAGAGAGTGCCTTGAAGGTGACTGAAGTTTAAACATGTGAGAATAAATACACTTTAAAAAAAATAAATTCCGGGTTTTGGAGGGTCTCTCCTCACATATCTCCTACTGGTTCTTGTTCTCTGATCCCTGACTGATGCAATTGGATATATGACTGTATGAAATATAAATATCACCAAATATAAATAAAATATTCAGTTGGTGGCTGACAACACCATCCAACTTTTCTTCAGTAGTTCAGACTATCAAGTCACATAGCTCTCTCTAACCACATGATTTAGGGCAAGCTAGTTAATCTTTCTATGACTCTCTCTGAAATGAATTTGACAATCCATTTCAAGGGATACAAGGGCTAAATTGAACACTTTGCACAATACCTGGCTCATCACTACAATGGTTATCTTCATCATTATAGCAACTAATGAGTCCCTTAGTCAAATGTAAAAGATTATTTAGGGGCATATTGCAGTCTTCTTTTGTTAGACTGGTTCTGTTGATCCTCTTCTTTGTATTGTTTCTTTTCAATCCAACCCTGTGGTCTGGGTTGGAATTGATTGCTTCCTTGAATCAAGCAACAAATAATTAAACAGAAAAGCTATAGTCTTTATCTGAAGTTGCTTAGTTTAGACTTTTGAGCTACAACAACTACTACTAATTCTAAAGAGACCTTTTATTGTTCCCCAGTAGTTTCTGAAAAACATCAGCCTCCAATCATTTCAAATGGAGCTTTCTATTTGCAGGGTCATGTCTTTGAGTGTTTGCTGCTTGATGCTTTTTATGCTGTTACAATAACTTATACTCATAAATAAATTAGCTTATTGGATCGTCATGACAATCCTATGGGGTACATACAGATAATTATCCCCACTTTACAGATGAAGAAAAGAGAACAGACAGCTTAAGTAACTCGTCCACGGTCATATGGCTTGACAGTGGCAGAGCCAAGCTTTGAACCCTAGCAATGTGACTCCAGAGACTTTGCCCTGAACCTTGATTCCACACAGCCTGTCTATGGAGGCTGCTCCATCTGCCAGAAAGAGCAATTAGGTGTGGAAGAACAATGGTTCTGTGACTGGCCAAAAACCTGTGTGGTGGCATGGGTACTGTGGGCAGATGGCGTTAAATAATGGTAACTTACTTGGGCAACCCCAGACTTGGTGGACTGGGAAGAAATCACCCATTGTCTTATGTTGCTTGGTCTCCCTCTGTCCAGGTAGAAAATGAGCTCAAACCAAGAAGATGCCATACACTTTCCCAAACTGATGATGAAAGTGACCATTTGCTAAAAGATATCCCATTTTTGCAAACATGCCAAGCCGTCTGCTGGTGTTATCACAGTCCTCAATTATTAAGATGAAAGCTACCCAAGATTCTGAATATCTGAGAGCTCACCAGGTGACTATCCCTAACCAGGATCTGGACACCACAAGGTAGAGGAATGCCTGAGAAATGGCACATGCTCTGTCCATGGTATCTATGGGGTACTGTAACTTTAGGGATAAAAGACAGAGGGAAAGAGAAGTGCAACAGACCAACATCTCCAAACCCTGGTTCATGCCTGGCAGAAAGGCCTGGAATTTAGCATAGCAGAGAAGATCTCCCTCACCCTCAATAATAATTACTTCCTGCAGGAACCCAGTCAGTGGCTGGTGCTTGTTCTTCATTTCTAGGAATCACGTTCTCCATTCCCTGGGCACTCCCTTGCCCCACACAAGTGTTTAGTTTACTTTTTTTTTTTTTTTTAAAGATGTGGAGTACAATTCAGGGTTAGGTATACAAATGTTGATTATGCAGGTACCCTTGTTGACGGGGTATGTACCCTTCCCTCCCCTAGCGGTTTCCCTCAACTCACACAAGTGTTTATCTTGTCTAACTTGACTACATTAAGGCTGTCAGTCATAGAACCACCTGGGGAGCTTTACAAACCCCGAATACTCATGCAGCATATACAGGCACTGAAATCAGGACCTCCAGGATAGGACCAAGGCATCTGTATTTCTTAAAGCTCCCAGGTGATTCCCATGTGCAGCCAGGGTTGAAAACCACTGAACCAAGTCTCTGTAAGCATTATGGGAATTCGTATCGTCTACCTTCTTGAACCTTTGAGTCACTCAGAAAAGTTCTCAGCATCATGGCCAGTTCCTGTGGACTGATAGATTCTTCTTTGTGCTGTGAGAATACTCTCCTTTGGGGGGGAAGAACAGTGTTCTCTGAGCAGGACCCGTGCAGGATGTGTACGAGTGTGTGCCTCTGTGAGAGATGGGATCATGTGTTGTTCTGTTTCATCGAGGCTTCAGGATACTCTAGGACAACTGTACTGTAAGAAATCATTGACCTTCAAGAGGTTGGTCTTCCTTAGTGTTCAGAAGAACCACAGGTGAGTGTGTGGGTCTGATAGAGATTGCCATTTGCAGGAAGAAACACGGTTCACGCCTCTCTCTCTCTGCTTCTCCACATACTCACGTGAGAATGCCATGTCCCCAGCAAAGCTGTGAAGCCAGGCCCAAAAGATCCCTATGGAACAGAATGGAATCAGGAGGCCCTGGCCTGGGCAGGACAGATAAACCGAATACAGATCTTTGACAGGACTGATTCATTATGGTACCGACACTGGATACTGAAATCACTAGAGTGTCCAGTAACATTTTCAGTGGCACAAGTGCATGGCAGAGGGACCCGTGGAGGACATAAAGCCAGAGACTTCCCAAGTCTCCAACACTTGCCATCCCCCGGCTTGCTGGAAAAGCTAGCCTTCCAAGAATCCAAAGCAGCAGCAATGCTGTCTGTTTTTTAAAGTCTCCAGTGTGTAGCAGAAGGAGCTAATACTTCCTAGCCTCTGTGTTAGAAATTCCACATGCATTAAATTATTTAATCCGCAAAATAGCCCCAACCGTATGATAAATATATGTTTATTCTATTTTATAGATGTTAAACAGAGGATGTGTGGAATTAGGTCTATTTCCTAAGCGGGTAGAAGTTCCAGAATTCCTGCCCACCTCTTTCCGGTTCCAGAATCTGGTCCCGAGTCTCTCAGACTTGCCTGGTCAGCCCTTACAATCGTGTAAGCGAATTCTCTGCAATAAATCTCTAAATGTACAAGGGAGGGCCCCAGAAAACGGAATTGTCTTTTGAAGGGTGGGCCCCTTTGAAGTACAGGTTTCTGTACCAGGATGGACTGGGGTCTAGCTTGATGCCTCATATCTATGGCTAATATTAATGCTATTAACTCTCAATGATCAATCACTCGTTGTGCCCTAAGTAATTCTGTGTGAATTATCTCAGTTCACATGACAGCCCTGAGAAGTGAATAATATTCTACTCGTTTCACAGATGGGGAAACAGGATCAGAGAACTTAGATCGACTCCTTGAGGGACCATAGTCAGTAAATATGGAGCCAAGATTTGCCCCCAGGTCCTCACATCTCCATTTGTTCCAGAGGGGACTCAGGAGACTTCAAATTCCAAAGTGATAAGGGACTAAGATAGAGTTCAGATCCCAGTAGGGTGTAGGGCCAGGGACCCTCCATTGACCTCAGATCACCAACGGGTGGTTCTCACTCAATCTCCACACAAGGGCAGCTCTGAACTTCAAAAGCGAACTGAAGAACTCTGAGCCTGCTGCGGACAAGACGGGAGCATGTAGAATGCCAGCAGGCTGACCCCTCACTGACTCTGAAACACATTTATAACATTGCAGCAAAGACATTGTGCACTTATGCTGAACCCAAAATTTATCCCTAATTCATTGTTCCAATCAGGCTGTGATGCATTGCAAATGCAGACAATACATTCTTTCTTTCTTTGATGACAGCAGATAAACCCTTTCTAAAAGACACCCCTCCCCCCCCCCCGCCCAAAAGCACACAGGCAGCCACATTGCCGAAATTCAAGGGTAAATGATGAATAATATTTATTATTCTTATTCTATTTTCACCTTTCTAAATGGGGGAGGGGGGAAGCCCTGCCCCTTTAAGTCTCATACACTCTCACTGTCTGTAGCCCCTCCCTTTTTGTCCTTCCCATTTTGGCATTTCATTTGCAAGAAGTCTCCATCGCCCTTATTTACATGTGAAAAAACCTGGAGCATCATGTGGTGAGGGTCCGGGCAGCCCCTGAATTCCATTCAATTCTCATTTCCTCTCTGACAGTCACCATTGAATCAATCATGTTCTCCCTGCCCTCTCTCTGGCCACCTCGGAGATCCCAAATCGCTTTTCATCTCATGTGTCAATCACCCTCAGACCATGTCCACTTTTCATTACTAACACGCCATCACATGACCCGCTAATCTGTCACTTTCTGACAGCGGTTAGTGTGCCAATTGATTTAATTAGCAATCAATTAGCTTGTTACTATTGGAAGTAATTACCTTTTATAGAGAAAAGAGTGCAGCTGGTGAGGGCAATAAAATCGCACTAATAAAACTGCATCTACTCCCCTCTGTACCCGCACAGTCGCTGCACTCAGGGGCTGGCCAAATTATGGGTGACATCCACATCTTTTGAATAGTCCACAGGGATGCCTTCCGTCTCTTTATAATGTGTAAAGCCCCTCTGTCATTGATATTAGCCAGAACTGGTGTTTTCAGGGGAAGATTGGGTAATGACTTGTGTTCACTGAACTCTCAGAGCCTCCACTTTTCCAAAGGCTTATGTTTCGGAGCGGGAAGAGGCCTGGAAAATGCACCTAGATCGCCTTTTCCTAAAAATGAAAATCCTCAGGTCCAGAGAGGTGACGTAACTTGCCCAAGGTCACTCAGCTAGCCAGCGGCCTCCTTACTTCCATCTCGCCTTCTACCTAAATGTCAGAGAGGTGACCTGTCAACATTCCCGCAGACTAGAGGTCTGCGTCTAGGAGCAGTCCTGTCAGTGACAGGAGAAATAAGGAAGATATTCAGGAGGAAGACCTTCACGGTCTTGAAGACGAAAGACACGGGGTTTAGAGAGTCCCATTTTGAACACAAGGATGAAGACCAGCCCCTACGATGAGATGGGAGCACGGTGCTGTCCTGGGTGGCACAGAAGAGCCGCGGTTACGGGCGTGACTGCCTCTGCCCGTTCACAGGGACTCCAGAGTGTAACCTCCACCACTCCTGACCAGGCTACAGGACATTTCCCGCACACTCACTGTTAAATTCAACCTCCAAAGTAGTCCCCAGGCGCCCGATGACTCGCTACATTAGCTCGGTGGCGAACAGCAGAGGCAGTAATGAGATGACTAAGGGGACCTGGATTCCATTCATCATCCTGTTTGCTCCCATGTAAGTGTCCTTTGATCAGCACTATTGGTCCCGATGTCATCGCAGGAGGCATAAATCACCTCACCGGTGACAGGGTCCTATTAAGGGTCACGGCCTAAACTCATTGACAAATTAAGGATCACACTTGGCCATTTGGCCGGCATGCTCTCAATTGGGGGTACGGCCTGGTTCCTTGTATCTGGTCAGACATTAAATAGTCATTTGGTGTCCTGAACAGCCGTGCAGGTTCCTTCAAAGAGCAGCCACCTCGGGGGCTCCCTCAGAGTCGAGAACCGGGCAGTTCGACGGCGGCGAAAGCAAGGCAGCCCTCATGATCAGGCTCGTGTCCTGATCAGCGTCATCCTGGCTGCTGCGGGGACCCATGATGTGAGGTCACAGGGTGCATAATGGCACGTGGGGTCTTGGATCCAGGGCGGGCAGCCTGGGGCTTGTGGGAGAGTCACTGAGAATTCTCATGTGGAATTCCGTCTCCTTTGTCCACCGTCACGGCCTAATGTGACGGCCCAGGACTCTTTTGGTGTGTGGTTGAGATGCAGATGAGACTCGGAGAGGAGGCATTACCCTCGTATTTTTAAAAGGAAGTGAGCGCCCAAATTAAAAGAAAAACGGCCTCTTCTGAAATTCTGGACAAGATGAGTACATTTTTTTAGGCTGAATGCCAGAATTGGCTCCCCACCTATCTTCCAACCCTAATTTGATGGTACTCATTTGCTCATCATTATCGGGGCATAAAAGTGAATTTAGTACTCTGATCCATAGATCGCGGGCAGCTTTTTAGTTCTCCAAGGATCACCTTCGGTAATGTGGTCCTAAATGATGCTGGAAATGTTTTTAAAAGACCTAAATACATAGTCATATGAGGATGATGGTTGGGAAGAGTCAGTATTGCCAAGATGTCAGTTTGCTGCAAATTAACTCATACATTTAATGCAATTCCACATCAGTTTTAATGGTATGTGTATGTATGTGAATTTCACAAAATAATTCTGAAGTTCATATGGAAGGATAAATAAATGAACTTATGCAGGAAATCTCCACGAAGTAAGTGATAGAGAGCAACTTGTTCTATCAGATTCTAAAATGTATTACAAACCTACAGTAAATAAAACAGTGTGGCAGCAGCACTAGAATATATGAACAACAATGACAGATAAATGCAAATTCAAAACCAAACATGTATATGTGTATGTAAATTTAGTTCAAAATAAGATGGTCTTTCAAATGATAGAAATATTAATTACTTGATTTTATATATTATTAATATAATTTTTATAATTGGCTAACATTTTGGGGAAATAATTAAATTACTAATTTATACCTTATAAAAACTTAAATTCTTTAAAAATACAAGCGGTTTCATTTAAAAATATGAAACCGCGAAAGTAATGAAGGTACCTGCAGGTAAAAATTTATGTAGTTTTGGGAGATGGCAGGCCTTCCTAAATAAGACACCAAAAACAAAAATCATAAGGCAATTAAAGCTAAAATTTTAATTGCATGATAATATAAAATATGACAAAAAATTAAAACTAAACACAAACCACAATCTAAAAACATATAAAGTAGACAAAAAATAACTACTCAGTAGGAAACAAAAATAGGTCAAAGTATAAGGGAACTATTTACTAAAAAAGAAAACAAATAATTGACAAACATAAAGACCCCACAAGTAACCAAGAAAATGGATTTAAACAATAAAGGCAACTTTAAAAACACCATTATTACTTATCAAATTGGAAAAAATTTTAAAGTAAAAACGCACAATGGTACAAGCATGTGAGGAATGCAATACATTTTTGTTCTACTTATGAACGTACAAATTGTTACATTACTGGAAAGCAGTTTGATAAGCCATCAGTCATTAAAAGGAACACTGTCCTTTGACCCAGTGACCCAACAGCTAGAAATTTATCCTAAGGAATACTTACATAAATATGTACAGGGGTTCTTAGCAGATTGATCATGAAGTACTCTTCCAAACATTTTAACAAATTTCAAAGAACTTACTTTCCAATAGTAGAGGATGTAGAGATCAATGCAATATTCTTTATTATAAGAGGAAAAAATGGAAAGAAAGCAAAATTTCAACGGCAGGTTATTAGTTCAATAGATTTGAATCTGAAATCTAATATTATGAAAAGTTTTTCACAATCTTTTCAAACAAAAATAGGTTACATAACATGAACATACACAGATTAACATGAGGGGAAGTATATATAAGGGAGGGGACCCCCAAAAAACCTAGAATTATTTTTTGGAGTGGGTCCCTTGTACTACGGGCTTCCCCTGCTAGGTTAGTGTTGTAGAAACCTGTCGGCATCAGTGTACCAGCTAGCATTGTTGTGAGAGGCTGCGTTCATCTTCAGTGAATTTTTTTTGGAAATTCTTTCAAAGCGTTTGCCCATTTCATGATGGATAATTTACAAGTATACTTGCTCACACACCGCTGAGTATTCAGCAGTTTTTGACTGAAATCAGCGTGATCCACATGCTCCACCCTCCCTATTAATTCGATCTCACACTGTGCAGGTAAAGTTTGGGCTTCTAACTGGCTCTCACTCCCCCTGGCAGTGGACCAGGTACTTTTGTGTCATCACATGCCTACCCTTCACCTTCCTTCCTGCCTCCCCTAGCAGTGCCCAGCAACTGCTGATCCCTCCCGTGTGCTAATGTGATTAATGTGCAGGGCCCGCTTATGAGTGAGAACAGGCAGTACTCCGTTCTTTGTTTCTGTGATAGTTCACTTAGTATTAAGATCGCCAACTCCATCCAATTTTCTGCAAAGTCCGTGGTTTTGTTCTTCTGTATGGCTATGTAATGCTCCATCCTGTATATGTACCACATTTTCTTTATCCAGTTTCTTTTTGATGAGTAATAGGGATAGTTCCATGTTTTTGCTATTCTGAATTGTACAGCAATAAACATGTGTGTGCAGGTGTCTTTTTTGTAGAGCAACTTATGTTCTTCCAGGTATATTCCCAGGAGAAGGATTGCTGGATCGTATGGAAGATCAATTTTTAGTTCTTTTAGGAATTCTCACATTGCTTTCCAAAGAGGTTGAACTAGCTTGCATTTCCACCAACAGTGGAGAAATGGTCATCTTCTCCAACCAGAACCAGCATCTTTTGTTTTTTGACTTACTAATGGTAGCCATCTTTACTGGAGTTAAATGGTATCTCATGTAGTTTTGATTTGCATTTCTCTGATGATTAGTGAGGTTGAGCATTTTTTTACCGTGTCTGTTGGCTGCTTGTATGTCATCTTTGGAGAAGTATCTGTTTATTTTCTTTGCCCACTTTTTAATGGGGTTGTTTGTTTCTTTCCTTTCACTTCACTTGAGCTCTTTGTAGAACCTTTGTTCTACAAAGGATGTTGGACCTTTGTCAAATGCATAGCTTGCAAATAGTTTTTTCCCATTCTGTGGGTTGTCTGTTTATTAACTTCATAGTTTCTTTTGCTGTACAAAAAATTTTCAGTTTGATAAAGACCACCTGTCTGTTTGAGATTTTATGACATCCATTTTTGGGGACTTGGTCAAGAATACGTTGCCTACTCTGATGTGCATAAGTGTGTTTCCTAAGTTTTCTTCTAGGATTCTTATAGTTTGAGGTTTTACGTTTAGATTTTGGTCTATTTTGAGTTGATTTTTGTATCTGATGATAGGTAGGGGTCCAGTTTCATTCTTCCACATGTGCTCAGCCAGTTTTCCCAGAACCATTTGCTAAATATGGGTTTCTTTCCCCAGTGATTGTTATTGGTGGCTTTGTCAAAAATGAGTTGGTTGAGAGTCCATGTTTTTGCTTCTGGAATTTCTGTCCTGTTCCATTGGTCTATGTGCTTATTCTTGTACCAATACTAGACTGTTTTAGTTACCGTAGCCTTAAAATAAAGTTTAAAGTCAGAAAGTGTGATTCTTCTCACTTTGTCCCTTTTGTTTTGGGTTGTTTTGGCTATTTGTGCTCTTTTTTGTTTCCATATGAAATTCTATATTGTTTCCAGATCTGAGAAAAATGGTGTTGGTAATTTGATGGGTATTGTATTGAATCTGTAGATTTTCTTGGGTAGGATGGACATCTTGACAATATTGATTCTTCCAATCCATGAGCATGGGATGTTTTTTCATTTGTTTGTGTCATCCTTGATTTCATTGAGCAGTGTTTTGTAGTTCCTATTATAAAGGTCTTTCACTTCTCTGGTTAGGTGGAAACTAAGGTATTTCCATTGTGTGTGTGTGTGTGTGTGTGTGTGTGTGTGTGTGTGTGTGTGTGTGTGTCTATTGTGAATGGGTTTGTGCTTTTAATTTGCTTCTCCACTTGCTTGTTGCTGGTGTATAGAAATGCAACTGTCTTTTGCATGTTGATTTTGTAACCCAAGACTTGACCAAAGTTTTTTGTCAGTATGAGGAGGTTTTTGACAGACTCCTTTAAGTTTTCAGGGTATAGAATCATATTGTCCACAAAGAGGGCTAGCTTAACTTCCTCATTCCTATTTGGATACCCCTGATTTTTTTATCTTGCCTGATTTATCTGGTTAGGACATCCAGTACTATGTTGAATAGGAGGGATGAGAGTGGGCATCCTTATCTCATTCCCGTTCTTAGGGGGAATGCTTCCAGCTTCTGCCCATTGAGCAAAATGTTAGCTATGGGATTATTAGACATGGCTCTTACTGTTTTGAGGAAAGTTCCTTCTATGCCTAAGTGTTCAAGAGTTTTTAATCAAGAAAGGATGCTGGATTTTGTTGAATGCATTTTCTGCATCTAATGATATAACCATATGGTTCTTGGTTTTTCACCTGTTATTGTGCTGAATTACATTTATGATCTTGCAAATATTGAACCAGCCCTGCATACCAGGAATGACGCTCACCTGGTCATTGTGGCTGATCCTTGAGATGTATGATTGTGTCCAATTTGCTAGAATCTGGTTAAGAATTTTTGCATCTATGTTCATTAGGGAGATTGATTGGCCTGTAATTCTCTATGTTTGGTCTTTGTCAGGTTTGGGTATCAGTATAATGTTAGCTTTACAAAATGAGTTGGGGAGAATTCCATCATTCTTGATAGCCTGGAATACGTTCAATAAGATTGGTATCGGCTCCTCTTTATACATCTTGTAGAATTCAGCAGGGAAGCCATATGTACTGGGGCTTTTTTGGTGGGGAGAATTCTTATAATTGAGTCAATTTCCTGAATTTTTATTGGTCTGTTTAGTCTCAATCTTGAGAGATTGTGTAATGTCAGAAAATCCTCCATTTCTTTTAGGTTTTCTTTTTAAATTAATTTTTAATTTTAAAGACGTGGGATACAATTCAGGGTAAAGTATACAAATGTTGATTATGCAGGTACCCTTATTGATGAGGTGTACCCCCCCAGCAGTTTTCCACTACTGCCAATCCTTTTCTTATAGTATTACGACAATTGTTCAAGCTCTGTTTATGAGTGAGAACATGTGATACTTAGCTCTTTGTTTCTGTGAGAGATCACTCAGTATTATAGATTCTAAGTCCATCCAAGCTGCTGTGAAGTTCATAATTTGTCCTTGTTTGTGACTGCATAGTATTCCATCATGTATATGTACTACCTTTTTAAAAATCTAGTTTTCTTTTGATGGGCAGCATGGTTGATTCCATGTTTTTGCTATTGTCAACAATGCTGCAATAAACATGCATGTGCAGGTATATTTTTCATAGAGTGATTTGAGTTCCTCCGGGTATATTCCCAGTAGGGAGATTGCAGGGTCTTATGGAAGATTGATTTTTAGATCTTTCAGGAATTGTCCCACTGTTTTCCACAGAGGCTGTATTAGTTTATACTCCCACCAACAGTGTAGAAGTGTTCCCTCTTCCCCGCATCCTCTCCAGCATCTGTTGT